>NW_019103990.1:0-53725 GCF_001856785.1 Myzus persicae
AGAAATAAAATAGATTGTTGAATACTTTAACGGCTTAACAATATACAATATTCATACATTTGTTATTTCGATTTTCATTCGTTAGTTAATATCAAAATGCAAGTTTGCCGTAGGTATGAATAAAAAAAATAAGTAGATAACATTATTAATTTCACTTAAACAAAAATAACTGTAGTTTAAAAAAAAATAAAACTATTATTATTTATTAATTTGCTATTGCCTAATGCATTTTTTTTCATAGAATTCGATTTATATAGATACGCAATATTATTTAAACGCGGATAAATGGACTTTGTTCTATTAACGTTCAAATAGTACAAACAATTCAATTAATAGCATAAGTAGGTACTGTAGTAAGTTTGTACTGTATGTAAGTAAGTAGACACAAAAAACACATAAAAAAAACAAAACGTCGAATATTCATAAACAATAACTAAATGTTAATATTAATATATTGAAAAAGTCATTCCAATAAAGGATAACCTTCAGGTTATAATACAGTTCTATATAAAATGTAGAGAGGCATTAAATATATTTACTTAAATAATTTATTATTTTACGCATTCGGTTAATTCATTCGTATAGACAATATTATTATTATTTTTTTTTTTCATTAGCTTTTAGTCTTACTATTACAGCTCAACAGTTATATAAGGAAATATTATTATGTTATTATTTTTCTTTTATTTTAACGTATTGATTTTTTCCATGCCTTTCCAAATAATATGTTTCGTAAGACATATTTTATGGGTCCGAGTTTTTTATTTGCTTTAAGCCTATATAAAAATAACTTGACTCATTTTCGTTTTTGTAAATGTAAAATATCTGTGCTGCATTGTTCGTGTATAGTCTACATCGATCATTAATTGTTTCAAAATTACAGCATCTAGCATTTAATACTGTATCGGCATTTATACACAAAAAGCATTCGATTTAATTTGTATAAAGTAATACAAATAATGAATAATACAATATAAAACGTTATGAAGGACATGATTAATTTCATCATTATTTATTCGAAAATATTGTGTGCATTTACTACGCATAATATTTAGTTGTTTGTCTTATTTATTGTTAATACGTCATGAAAATGGCTTTTCTGTCGTCTGTAATCTAAAATATTGTTGTATACAAATGACCCATTGGATGGAACAGTAAAAAATGGATTGTTTATTATTGAACACGTCATGATATTATAATAATATGTTGATAATAATTATTGATAACTGATGGCTAATACGGGGTATTATGTATGTAATTAACATGTTGTAGTTTTAGTTGCCTATTCCTCAAAGAACTGTGTTCATACACAAGAAATCTATTCATTATGGATACACCTTAATGTCGTACTGAATATAATACGAATTATTTAAAAATTACGAAGTTATATTCCTCAGAGATACTAGAACTAATTTGGGAATTATTATTTTAGTCTACAGAGTACAGGCGGCTATCAACATTTATAACGCAATACGGCCAAAATAACAATATCAGGTGATTATCACTTATTAATTTCAAAAAGCATTAAGAGAGGATTGATTTAGCGATCTTACTAATGCATAACACAAGAAATTTTACGTTTAAAAGAATTTTTTTATTATAAGAAAAAATAATATACAATTAAGAATGATTTATATTATTTTAGAATAAATAATTTAAGAATATTATCCAAGGCCCAAAATATGTATTTTGAAGCAAGTTATGACATTTAAAATTTATAAAACTTTAAAAAAATAAGTAATAACAATCATTATTTACCATTAGGTACAGTAAAATAATTGGACAGTAGATATGTACCTACTATCCACAGTAAGTAAACTAGGTATATACATATAAAAATACCTACACGATTTAATATTTATAGTTATTACTTATTAGACGTACAAATATAAAAATGCAAAACATTATTTAATTCATACTTCATAGGTACTATTGAAATTAAGTTAAGAGGAAAACGAGATAAAATAAATATGTTGAAATAATAATAATCATATTGATTAGATAAAGTATTTATTAATACATAATTATATTATAAATATATTATAATATTCATTTAAGTTTTTTAGTTTTTGGAAATGTAATGCACATTTTGAAATTCATATGTCAAGTATTTTAGGTAAATGTTAAGTAAAAACATTAAATTTAAAAATAATTATAACTGTTTTACGTATCTAAAGTTTGTATGAGCGGAGTAGGTTTGTCATTCTGCTCATCCATCTAAACTCCAAATACTTATAAGCTATAACTAATTAACTACACTTTCGAAATTTGATTCGATAATAATAAGCATTTCAGTTACATAGTATATTGCTTATTTATAATTTTTATGGGTATATAATGTATTATTATTTCGAGATCAATGAATTAGTGTCAGATGTATCCATTAGGCTGCCGCCTTGCTCACTAAAATAATTTGTGCCTTTCATTTTTTTTTTAAATTTAAAGTTGGCGGGGAGATGTTGCCACTTACCACAGTTATTTACATAATATACCTATAGAGTAGAAGTATCATGTATAATTATTATTATATACATTTTTGTCGCTTACAATAATACAGTCTAAAATACTAGGTACATATTATATTCGAATCAAATATGGTTCTATAAAATTGGCTGTATAATTATTTTATACTTAATTGGCTAGATATTTTCGTTACTGATATTAATTTCGAAACTATTTTGTTGTGGTTAACACTGTGTTTTGGATTTAATATATCAGTATCATATTTTTCAAATGATTAGTAATTATGTAAAAAAAATCATTATTTCCTAACTATAAAAGTAGGTATACCTACTACTCTATACATGACAACAGGTAGTAAAATATTATATAGATACAAAAAATCTGAGTATTACAAACATAAATACTAATATTTATAATCAATGGTGATAGTATAATACCTAATAGAACTATAAAAATAGGTATGAAAAATCCAAAAAGTACATAAGAAAATTAACAGATGTCATAATGTAATTGTTGCTAACCGATTGAACTACATTAGTTATAACTTACTTATAGGGCAATAATGTGCTACTAATACATAGTACACACCATGAATCGATGTAGTTCATAATTAAAATCAATTTATTTTATAAACATTTAGTAAAACTATACATTATTATAAATAAAATTATAATGTATATTATAATATGAATATTGAATACCCATTTGAAAATTTAACGGTGGCGTGATAACAATACATAAAAAGGTACACTACCTAACACATAATCTACCCAATACCCACACTGAAATTATTATTTTATCTATTCTATAGATTGCTAACAATTTTAATATTGGTAAAGCAAAAACTATGATGAAAATACCATCAACTGCAGTTTTTTTTCGATAATATAAATAACAAAAAATGTAACATAGTAATTGATTCTTGCTCATCTGTACATTCTTATTGTGTGATAAATCCTTTCATAAGTCTTTAAAAACTTATCATTTTTAATAACTCAATAGATAGTAATAATTGTATACATAAGTAAGTCTCCGCAATATTAATTTTAATGGTGTTGAAATTCAAAAATGAATGATCATGAAAATATACTTAAAATGTTTTTCCAAATATTCATAGGTATTATTTTCCAGACAAATCTGCTGAGTCATCTAATGAATAAAAATGACCCTACAACTTGCCTATCATGCGGCACCGGTTTCACAATTAAGCACATAATAACGGAATGTCGTTCTTTTTCCGAAACAAGATCAATCACAAAACTTCCTGAACGCCTTGCAGAATCATTCGGATACAACAGATCCTCACTCGAAGCCACCATCGAATTTATCAGAAAAGCAAAGCTTCGAAACAAAATCAAAAAAAAAATCGATGAATTCTATACAAATATGTACCAACTTAATACATCACTAATAATAATTTCTAGATGTCACCGAGGGTAATTTTATCAATAAAAAAAATTTCTATACATATTGAAAAATTGTTTAAATGTTTAAGCTCTTCATGAAATATTTAAAGTAATTTGAAATATTCAACCTTAAATTTTTTTTTTTAATGTTTTATGTGTGATACAATTGTTGTTTGTAAGTAAAAAACTTAAACATTTAATACAAAATTTTTCAATAGTTTTTCTTATAGCAATTAAAAAATAATATAAAAAATAATTATGGACCAAATGTAAAAAATAAAAATACGCATCGCGTAATAAAAATCATTTTAAAGATATATTTAGAAATAGAAACAGACTTTATGTCTAGAATCATTTTTTATACACAATGATTTATCATTGAATCCAAATAAACACATACCTTTAATATTACAATGATCTACTCAATGATAAAGTACACTCAAAACCTTTTATACAGCAGAGCAAGTTCTGCGGTTTGTAATATTAACGTTTCAATGTCGATTGCTACAGTATCCGTGATTGTTTTATTTGCTAGTAGAAAATCATGGCAATTTTTTCTATCACCGAAACTATATTGTAGTTATATATAAGACGTATATAATAATCAAAATTGAATTAATTTTACATAATTTATCGAAATTCAATCGAATACTGAGCCATTTAACATTACTTATGTTTCTAATGACTAATTTGAATATTAACGGATGATAAAAAAAAATAAGGTTGAAGGTAAAGTAAACATAATATATACGAATATAGGTATTCTATAAATATATATAATCTATTATACGCATATTAACAAGTTATTTAAATCGAAACAATAACAAAATATGTAGGTACTAAGTAATATAATAACACAATTTACTAAATTACTATCAACAAAAGAAATTTGTTGTTGCCAGGTACAGAGTTGACTTTGAGAATACATGATAAATTTAAACATTTTATACAATTTCACGCTTATATCTTTTCCATTGAAATTGTTTCCTTACACAACTATAAACATAAAATGTATCCACATTGGCACAAAGCTATTTATAATATTATCTTGACATTCTTCTAATTCTAGACAATGTTAAATATTTTTATTTAATAAACAGTAATTGACAATAAATTGGCCAATTATTGTTCTTCGAGTGTGTAAGACAATTACTGATTTTCAACTCATCTTATATCGTTTAATTGTCGTGTAATTTTTTTCATTATTATTCGGTGTTAAAAATTTAGTGGAGTTATTATTGTAAACTGATGCCATTATTAACTATATCTCAACCACTTATCAATGTGAGAACAAATGGCATCTACCTACTAGTTTTTTAAAATTTCTATTTAGAAACCGAGTGATATTCATCTGAAATAAGCATCTTAAGAACATATTACACTAATCAACGATCCGTGTCATAATTATATGATTCATAATTTCATAAATTATTAAGTACAAAAATCTTTCATTGTTCTCAAAAAATTTTTTTTTATATTTTATAAAGGCCGCATAGATGATATTTTTATTATAATATACTTGTGAAATATTTGTAAAACATATTAAAATAATAAATACTTTTTATAGCATTTACACAATAAAAATATGTTTTTCATTGGATACCTATAGATTACAAAGATTGATAGTTAATTGTTGTTGCAATTCTTGTTTATATAATTTTGCCTTACATACTCCGTATTTTTATTGTACAATAAAATTAAAGCCGTAAATACGTCCGTAATATCATATGCAATGCTGGAAAGTAAAAGTATTGTTTCGTCAAGTTTTTGTATCATTGTAAGTCTGAATGTTCGTATATATTACTCATACATGACTTTTCATTAAAGCTTATAATAAAAATAACTCATAAGCAATAAAGCGTTTGAAATTACTTATTACGACATATTTATACGATGTAAACTCTTTTTAATTGTAATGACTAATGAGTAATGACTATCTAATGACAAACAAAAAAAAAAATAAGAAGGAAATATTTTACGAATTCAAAAAACCAGAAAACAATTAAGATACCTATTATAAACAGCTAAAAAAAATTGAAAGTTAATGTTTAACAGCAATTTTTCGGGGAGAATCTTTTAGATGATACAATGTTAGACTAAATTTCCAATAACAAATCGACCAAATGCCAATATTTTTAATACTTTATTCTTAAATAGTTTTAAATGAATCTGCACTCCGGGAAACAGTACGAAAGAAAACAAATGATATCCGAAATTATTGTTTTAATTATTCTTATCATCGTGACTCAAAATTCAATATTACCTTTTGAAACTATAACTGTAGGTACACATTTTTTACCTACCTATTCTATATTTAATAGTATTTTATAAACTTGTAACAATTTACAAACAGTTATTATTATTACAATATAATAAGTCCAAATATAATTATTCTAAAATCTTAGAATAGTAGTTTATAAGTAGATACCTAAACAGAATATCTGCGATTTTTTATATGGTTTTTTTTGTCAATTTATACGTCAAAGCTTTTTCAGACATATTTAGTATTGAAACCATTTACTTAGAGTTGATATAAACAGAAAATGAAATTATTTATTAAATTTAAAAATATTTCACTACATAATTATTTGTGTTGGTTTTATAACAAGATAGTCAGGTAGTGAAAAGTGGAAGAACGGTAAACGATTAGTTTTACATTATACCTAAAAAATTTTACCCACGTGAGCGGTGATACACTGATACAGTAGTTGAACATTAATCTTCCAACAAGCTCCTGATCTTTATACCACATCGTCACTAAGCTTGTGTGAGTTGATTATTTTAGAACTGTAAATTGTTTGTACATTTTAAAATTTTCATAACTCGTTTTAAAATTAAAATATACAAAAAAAACTGTACGAGATTCGCTAGATCATAATATTCTTATTATTGAATTTGATAATATAGTCAAGTCACCCAAATATTCATCATAACGGAGTTAAATGGATTATTCACAACGTCCAATTTGCCATGTTATTGGTTTGTGAGACTGAGACAACGCATGCGGGAGTAGCATCCTCTTAAGGTTCGTTTCGTTGTCAAATAAATTAATGGTAAGTAACTACTCAACCACTTAAATTTTGTACTCCGGTTCAGTGATCAACGATCGTCCAAAAGTACACGTTTGTTGATATACATTCAAACTGTGTCTGCAGTGTAACATTAGTACCCTAACTTGTGTTTCAATTTACTATCAGCCGATCCAATGAATAGCTAGATCATATTTCTATGTACTAGGTATTGTATTTTTGACTTTTTGAGTGCTCCCTGTTTATTCAATGAAACATATGATTTTGTCGTAATAATATGTTGAAACATATAATACCTACTATTATAATTATTATCTACAATAACATCTAATAATAACCATTAATTTTACTGTAGTATAAAAGCGTATATCTACGTCAAAACAATGTATTATATTTACAAATATGATTTACAGTAAAGGTATTTTTATTTCATACAAATAGTTTTTTATTCGTACAGCCAATTTTAAAATAAATTAAATTAGATACTAGTCTGAACTTTACCTTTTTTGTGTGCTTTTGAATCGTGGAGCTACGAGAAGGTATTACGCCCTTTTGAGAGTCCTTCCCCTCGTCTTCCCCTTTTATTTTAAACTAATAATGAGAAATTATTTAAATTACACAATATAGAGGGCTATATTCAATATAGAGTTCAATTTGCTTATTTTTTAACGATAGTTATGTAGCTACCCAGCAGGCTTGGCAATTGAGCCACATTTAATCTACCTATTTCTTATACAATATTTTTTTACACTTAATTAGCAAGTTATTGGACCGCAATTAAAATTTATATTTTTAAAGGGTACCCGGAAATTTGGCCACAAATGTTGGTTTAACACAAAAAAATAAGGATATAATATAATATTTATTAAATACAATACCTACAAACTACCTAATTATAAATTTAACATTTTTTTTTTAATATATATAAAATATGAAACTAGTAACTTACACACAATTTGTTTAGATTTCACAAATTCAAAATTGGTCTTTTTTAAAATGTCATTAAGAATAAAATTAATTTGGATAACATTTTGTTTCCTAGGTTTTAATATTCCCACGCTTCTTATTTTAATATAAACTTTTGATAAACAGATTCAATAATGAAAATCCTTTTAAATAGTACCCCAATTATCGGGTCTACCTGTAATATACATTTAAAATTATAGTGGCTCAATTACCATTTACTTTTTTAAAAAAAGGTACATTGTGGCCCAATTCCCGGTCACCTTCTCAGCAAGTTCCTTTTAAGTCTTAACTTTACCTTTATTAAAAACTAATATTTATATTAATACATTATCGATAATATTTTTCATATAAGTATCCAATCTGGTTTCATAAATATTGTGCTTAACATAATGTTCATGTCTTGATTTCTGTATTTAAGTATTTTATTTTATGTTATATATATATAATATATATTTATTCTAACAAATAATTTGTAATACACAACAATATTTTATAACAAAAATTGTACAAGATATTTTACAATATTATTTTTATACTGTTTTATAATATTATCAAAATATGTTAATCATAATAATATGACACTTTTGGTACTAGACACACACAGTATCACTATATATTTTATAATATTTAGTATATACTATATGGCTTATCGTAAGTAATAGAGGAAAACTCATATTATCAGTATAACATGTGGTATCACACAAATGTAAATGTCAAGTATGAACTAAATCAAAATACTATTGACATATTATAATGATATTTTTTTATAGTAATGTACTGTGCACATTATGTTAATTTGTATTAAATACCATAACTTCTCACATTTTGTCCTTGACAAAAAAAAACAGTTCCCTATTTTAAAACATATTTCATGTACAAATTGAATAATCAATACTAATAATAAATTTAGTTTGAATTTCTATTAAATCACATACCTACATCTCCATTTAACAATACGATATAAACAAGATAGATTTTTTTTTAGTTTCTCTCACAGTTTGACACAAGTGGCAAGTTATAGATACTACAACAATAATGTCCATAGTACCTATCGGTAGTCTAGCGTTGTTAATGTCTATATTTATACCTAATATTATATTGTAATTATTAATCACCTATTAAATATTTAATTTTTGAAGAAATCGCCCTTGATTGGTGCAGTAGGTACTAAAAAAATATCAGTTATTGTTTTTGAGTTGTAGTTAATAAACAGTTGTGACACACACCACACATGATTTGAACAGCACAATAAATACACAATACACTATTAAACGCATTACACGTCAGCGCATAATGCCTATACGGCTATACCTATGTTGTAGTGTTATAAGTTAAAATAATAATGTGCGTGGTATTCTATGTACTTTGATTGTATTTAAGTAATATAATATATATTTATATGCATATATTTTAATATATAGTTAATAGTTATAGTATGATTATAAAATATGTATCATATTAGTTTATAATTATCGGAAACAGTTAAATTAGTTATTAAAACAAACAAATCTAATAAATTGCTACAAGCCTATTCTAAGTTCAAAATGTAGAAATACGTTTAGACGATAGTAATTGAATATTATCGTGCAAACGGGCATTCGGGTTTCATGTATCATGATTCAATTTTTACACGTCAATATTAAGTATATAAAAACAACAAATTCAATGGAAAACTACAGTTATCATATTTCACGAGATAAATAATTCAGTGGTCTACCAACTTTCCATCAAAAATTATATTGACAAATACCTATGTAGAAACTATATTTTATAAAAATATATAAATCACCATCGTGAGATATTACATAATATGATATACCTATTGATATTATATTATGAACACCAACTGCTTATATGTATTATTATTAATTATAATTTTGTTGTTTATACACGCTCCTCTAAATTCTTAGCCCCCCCCCTCCCCAACTACTTAATATATGTTTGGTCTGCATGGTAAAATTATTACGACAGAGCTGTAAAACCCTGTGCTATAAGCCTATAAACGTGCAGCTTAAATCACCTATACAGGCTTCATAAGTCATTCCGATTTTAAAAATGTTCCTCTGTTGTCCAAAGCAGGATGATGTTGATGTTTCACACTCATATTAATTCTATGAAAATATTTTCTGTAGGATGGATTTTAATAACTTTGGAAATTGCAAATGAAGAGAATATATAAAGTCAGTAAGTCAACTGTAGGTAAGCTTAGTGTTTTTATACTGTTCAATTTGGGTACGCCATCATACAGCACGTCTAATCTTGTACTGTTTTTTTTCTTCTAGGCAGGATTTACCATCAGTCACTGAAGTCACAGTGTCCAGGAAAAAACACTGCAGGGCCTACCCGCGCTCAATATATGTATATTGTATAACCTATAATATTATAAAGTATAAAGAGTACCTATATCAATATCATCTATAAAGCAACTAAGTCTCAAGCCCGCGAATAATAATAATTTTTAAAAAAAACATTACAGTACCTACAGTAAACCATACAGTAACCTACACGCATTTAGTAAGTATAGATATCTAAATTATCATTTCCTCTTATCCTTTTCACCTCTTATATCGTCGAAAAATTTGTCTATCTCCACCGTGAATGATTTGATCCGGTCCTGTACATAATATTATTTAAGTACTATATCGTATACCGGATAACAAACACAAAATTGTGGTGTATTATAAATTTATAATAAATAAATAGGTATACCTACTTATATTTAATCTTATTACAAACGATACTGTATTATAAACCTACCCACCCAAATACCCAATAATATTGTACAATTATTTACAATATTTGTGTATCAGAAAATATTGCCCCCACAGTGGTTCAGTGCGCAACGTGAACGGTGTTTAATATCTTAATATTATAATTATAATTATTATTTATTATTGTTATTACATTATGCATATATAGGTATGTGTAGTGTACGTACCCGACGGTATCTTTTCCAGTGAAATCATCATTCGCTGCACGTGTTTGCGGACCACTCGGTCGGAGAGCGAAGACGTATGTGGTTATCGTCTAGGCGGTGAGCGTACAATATTGTCTCGTGTAACTGTTGGCGTGCGCGCGCGCGTAACGTTTTGCGCGCTCGACCGCGGGTGGGCGCGCGTTTTCGCGCGGCGCGTCATCGGCGCGACAGAACGAAAGAGAGACGTCATGACGAAAACGAGAGGGAATGAGACGAGGAAAAAATAGTGAGTAAACGCTAACGACGTCTCGCTGTTGCGATGTGCGAGGAGGGGTATTTCTAGCTCCCCCTCCCATCGCCAAAAAGGAACGTCTATTTGCGGGCTCGCTAAAGTTTGGAAAATGTATAGAATTTTTTATCGCTCGATCGCGCCGTATATAATTAGTCGATTGTCTTTCAAACAGGCACGTAGCCAGGATTCTTTTTTAGGGGGGAGGGGATGTAATTGTATATTTGAATTAATCGATCTTCTTATAAATAATATCAAATATATATGATAGAACCAACCACATGACACCGTGTAAATTTTTTAATACCTCAAGCATATCAATCGTATTAATTTTTTTTCATAAAAACGAACGGTTGGTTACAGCACCCGGAAAACCCCCATTAGCTACGCTATTGGTCTCAATCAGTTTTTGTATCGCAGCAGCAGCCAGCAGGGCTCTGGTCCCTGTAACTTTTAAATCCCATCACACAGCTTCACGCCCATGTACAGAAGATCTCATGTACGATGTACATATCATTATATAGGTACCCCCTACGTCTGTATGTTATGCCTTCTGCTGGAACTGAACGAGTGATAGTTATAGTGATACATTATAATTGGAACGTAATATATTTTATTCTATAGAAATATGGAATATATTTTCATAATATTATCCGATTGATGACGATGACACAAATACACAATTGTGAATAGTTATTAACTACTGCAGTTGAACTACATTGTACGGTGTCATATAGGGAAAGCGAAAGGGAAGGACGAATGATGACTAAAAAAAGTAATGGGAAATACGTTTATAAAAAAAAAAAACCACACGACACTAAGGTAAAATCAGGTGTATTTAAATTGAAAAAACCCATTGTAAATTATATTAGTAATATGCATTATACACAATTATCTTTGTTGAGTAATTGTATATTAATAATATTATAACTCATTAGTCTTTATACTATATATCATAGTAACATGCGCGTCCCGAGTTTCACAGGACTCTGGTCTCGATACGCTTATACCTATATATACAACAATTTATGCCTCCATTGCTTCATATAGATACCTATATAAGTGGTGCGGTCATTACGGCAAGTATAAATCGTTTATCACGCTTCAAATATAATCATTAATCGCGGCGACACTATTTAGTAGGCATATTTATACGCGATAATGTCGATAGTAACATTATACTATGAATATTAATGGACGTGCTGTACGCGGCTGACAAACACAGGTATAGGTAAGTACGAGTACACCACACTCGACGTGTACCGATGTATACATATCATACGCCATTTAATAACATAAAATATATTACGTATAATAATAATCGTATGATAATGGCAGTCGTATAATATGCGTGTTTCGTGCCAGTCATTTCCTGTTGTAATGACGCGTGTACCCACTGCACCACTGCAGCCGCTGTATGTTATACCGAGCTCTGAGAGTAGGTAATTATATATACCGCGGTTAAACTACACATAATTACATTATTATACCAAACCGCGGTGTCACCACTTGACACTACTTATGTGTGTATATAATATTGTCTAAGAATATGCACAGTGGCGTTCGCATCATATAGCTGTACCTAGATACCATTTTCCAGTGTGCAAGGGTCGAACTCGATGTATAGTTATACTGCTGCAATTATGTAGGTATGCGCCGATGGTGTCTTCGCAGAGTACATAGACTTTAGTATAATACGTTTCCAGATACTGCACAGTGATGTATTTTCACGTTATTCTATATGGGTCACAAAATATAAATAATATGCTGGTACCATAACCGAATGCTAATTTTTCGCAAGTTCACGAAAGGTATTAGGTGCACTATGTATTTATACACAGTTTAATACATAAAATATAATTATTTAAAAAAAATTATGCAAATTCACGTCAATGCATCTTTACACAGACAATGGTGCCACTGATGTTCTTGGTGGTTTTATAAATTAAGTAAGTGTAGTCATCAAAATTTTCAACTGTTGATAAAATACTGTGTAATGTTGATAGTAAAAAATAAAAAAGTAGACGCCAGTTGATTGTAAAATTGTAGAACTATAGAGTATATAAACATCATATAGGAAAGTGAAAATGCAGTGAGAGAGGTAGTATTTGAAGAAAACCAGTTAACTAGACACAAAATTAATTTACTGACATTTAATTGCCAATTTAATTTCCAGTCCCTCTCTAAAATATCAAAATTAAATTTTAAAGGTCATCCGGTCAGATGCGTTTTATTTATATATACCTAAGGGCTAAGACTATTAGGTATCGGGTTTTTCGAGTTCATACTAAATTCTAACTACGTATTTAATGACCATTAACCAGGTTTAAGATTTATAAACACTAATTAATTTTTTCCCGAAAAAAGTATTATAAAATACTAAAAAAACATATTTAGCATACTTCTTTCAACAGTGGCCGTTATCCCTAAAATTATGAATTACTGAGGATAGTTCTGAGGATCCACCTATCTACATAGGATGACTGAATTAGGTTGAAAATATAAAAACTTTATCAACAACAAAATACATCACCAGTATTTAATCTTAGGGTCAACTATATAAGTATTCAATTTTGTATTTGGATGATCACAATCGAAAGATTATTTGTATAATAATTTATAAAAATTAGTCTGGTACTTTATAGAAGAAAAAATATTCTAACTTCTATTTTAATGCGGGTTCTTTGTAGAAAATTGAATCTAAAATTGGTATTCTGTGGGTCAAAAGTCAAAATTATCTAGTATGTAATTTTAAAAATAGTCAGGAAAACAAAAAAAACTAATTTCTAATCAAAATTTAGTTTTTGACAAAATCCATTTATTTTTGACTGAACTCAAAATTGGTGGAGACTCCACATTTTCATCGAATACTTATACTTGCAATTACTATAGACATGAAATAGTTTTCAAAATATTTCAGCTCGTTTTGTGATACTTACTTGTAGTTATATGTAAGTATTTAAAATATTCTAGTTTTTTTAGTATCGTTTTATGTTATATTGGGTGATTTTAGTGTAAATTATTAAAAAAAATATATTACACTCTATATTATAAAAGAGTTATTTAGTAAGTAATAATTATTAATCACAAAACTAGCAATCACATGCCCACGTACCAAAAGTTATAAGTTATATATTATTGTACATTATATCCGTCACTGTAATTTGAATATTATTTTTTGAATTATTTAGAACAGTATCTATTCAAATACTTTTATTTGAATACATCATACAAGAATGGTTTACCTACACCTAATAATTTATAAAAGCACTCACGACAGTATATCAATGTCGCGCCCAAAAGGCAAAAAACCCTTTTTTCCACTAAATTTATGTACCTGACACTTGTCTATAATGACACTATGACAGTTACCTATTTATTATATAAGACATTTAAAATCAGGTTTAAATTGATCAATTCGACTTTGATTTATGTCAATTCTTTTCTTTTTTACATTTTCGATTCTGAATTGAGCGATGTATTTATTGGTTTTTCAATGATAATTATTTTTTTTTGTTACTTTAATGTTTGTCGTCAGGTTTTGGAGCAGAACAATAGTTTCAATTTAGAGAGTGGTATCTAATAGAAAATTTAGTTGGAACTTAGTACCTAAAGGTCAAAAGTACAAATAGTTCCAGTACTTTTAAAAAAAATTAGGAAAACTAAAAAAAAATTATGCTATACCAGTGTTGGACAAAAGTGTTGTTTTGTTATGATTCGAATATAATTAACTGTGGAGACTTAAACTTTTAACGGTCACGTATATTAAAATATTATTAGTTTCTATGAGCAATAAAAATTTAAAAAAATTTAATCTAATAATTTTAAGTTATTTATACCACAAAAGTATTTAAATAACACTATGGTATGCCAGCATCAATCGGCAAGGTACTGACAATCATATAAACTATTAAAAAAAAATAGGTGTGTTCAACTTACTGTAGTTCTATAAGAGAAAAATAAATATCTTATAATTATATGAAGATATTATAAAAACTCCTTTGAAATACGAACCGTCACATACTCGCACCAGTGTTGTACGGTCTCCGCTCAATATTATTTATTTATTTAATGATGTATCGTTAAATTCAAATTTAACACTCATCAGTGGTGAAACTAGGATTTTTGGACTCCGATGAAACGGTAAATCTGGGGCCCTAATTGTACCTACACAGTTTATAGAAGAATAATTGTTTAAAATAGTTTTATGCTTCTTGCACTCAGAATAGGCACAACACTGTGGGGGATCAATAATTTTCAAAATGATATCGGGAGAGAGAAAAACGGAAATTTTTAAGCAAAACCAGTTTTTGACAAAATCGATTTAGTTTTTTGTTGTTACTCAAAATCAAATAACCGTAGATACTTGTAATTTTCACTAAATATTTATGTTATCATTTTAGATCATAAAATATAAGATAAAGTTATAGAAATACACGATAAAGTTTTGAAAATATTTTGACTCTTTTAAACCATTTGTAGGCATTAAACAAGTTCATTTTATTCGTAGTTTTTTTTCATTTATTGTCAATTAATAATTGTTCTCATGAGAGTCTTGAGAATTCAATACAAGGTTCATCATGTTATAAGTGTAATTAAAAAAAAAGTAGTTGAACGTAAATTGAAAATAATCTTTTATGGGCGTCTGAAGTTCAAACTCTTACGACTAAAATATATGACATGTTGACATTGAATATAATATTCACCTATAAAATAACTAGCTGTTTCTCTTCAATTGATTTTTGATATTTTGTTTTAACCCAAATACGAGTAACTGTAGATACTCGACATTTGCACTAAATATTTACATGACCATTTTCTATTCATGGTACTTATATGTTTTAAAATATTTTGACACTTTTAACTGTTTATTGACATTTTGGATTGCTTTTAGTTATTTTCCCAATAATGTTGATAAAATCAAAAGTTTCTCTCTATCAAATTACTTCATGTATACAAGGGTCCCCATGAGCATTTCATACTAATACTAAAAATCCTAAGAAATTCACATCCACAATTTATTTTTATTTTACGAAATAACTTATTTAAACGAAGAATAATAACGTGAGTTATTTTGTCGTAGACAATTCAAAAACATTATTCATGGGGATTACCGACGAGATGGCAAGATTGTTTGTTATAATTATGCACCGATTATAAAATTACGATTACGTCATTGTGAAATTAAAGTTGGTTAATTGTTTGTTAAAACTTAAAGTGAGTAGCTGCATATTTTGCAAGTTTACATCTTCTTTTTGGTTCAACTTTAACCCTAGGCGGCTAGGCTACAAACTTGTACCTTGATACTATACAGCTTGTTCGTTAAACATTTAATTTTAATTTGTTTCCAAACATGAAGTTCAAGATAAATACAATAACAATTGAGTATAATAATATACATACAAGGTGTAACAGAATAACATGACACATGACAATTACTCTTTAGTTCTAAACGAAATTTAAAAATATTTTTTTTTTTGTATACAATTTATACTTTATATACAATTATATAGAATATATTTTTACTTTTTATTTTTAAGTTACTTTATAGTATGTTTTATTCCGTTATTGCGTTGACGGATAGTTTATGCTACCTATGCCTGTAAATTTTGTACCTACCGAAAAATATGATAATACCTGTCATATTCTAAAAAAAGTTATAGATTTTTTATAGTCATGAAATATTATAACACTCATTATTAACCATTATGATAACTATTATGTGGTAAATACCCATCAAGACAACGATAACTTAATTTAGCTTGGATGACGATATATATATTACAACTATATGTAATAGGGCCTTGCCCGTTTAATAACAAATAAATAAATAACATATTAATACACTTAGCAATAATGATCATCAGCAATACATTAAGTTGGTAAGTTTTCGTTTGATAAATTATAATTAATAACTAATGGGTGAAATATACTGTTTTTAGTGGATAAATACAATCGTTAAGTTTTTTTGGAAGGTAGCTTTTATAGATAGATAACATACTACACGATCCTTCAAGTAGGTACCACTTTAAATACTGAAAATAAAACATTTAAAATAAATTAAATTCTTTTGGAAAAATTCATCACTTTCATTTAATGGTAAAAACGTATTTTTAAGTCAAGTAACTTACAATTTTTAATACATACGAAAAATTTCGTTGGAGTAAACTAATTCAAAACGTAATAATATTTTGAAAAATATTATTTTTGAGAATTTTCAAATATCAGTAACACTCAAATTATTTGCTATCCATAGAATTTTAATTTTTTTTTCATACGTATTATCTAGTATTAGTTTTTCATTTTTCACTTGCAAAGTTTTTCTATAATAAATACTACGTATTAATGCTTATTATATTGTTGGCCGCGTACAAAATTCAAAAATGTATAAGTATAATACTCGTATTCGCATACCTATTTTAGTGCGAAGTTTTTATTTTAGAAATAAAGTTTGACGAAGTACATTTTAATAGGCTAGTATATGTTGATTTATTAAAATGTATTTAGTATGGCTTATGCCCATTCAGGAAACTTTAAGAAATTATTTTTTAAAATACCCAAATACGACTAGATATATTATACAGTCATATAGGTGTGAGTTTACATCGCAGCACAAGTCCCTATATACCTAAGCAAATTAACATTAACCAATGTAGGTACCTAATAGGTATATCTACCTACATTATACCTACATACGCCATACCTATTATACCTAGTATGGTTGTATACTTATAATAGGATGCCTATAAGAACTATATTTGATATACTAATAATATGGGTATGCTATTAGATAATTTTAAATGATAAAAACGGTAATGGACCAAAATTATTGTTTTTGTTAATCTGCTAATAGCAAGGTGTAAATTAAACCTGCTATCGAGTATCGTCATAATATAGGTTTGTACATTGTTTACACTTTAAAAGTTCTATATAAAGTATATTAATTATTATTAGCATATACAGTGCAACTTCCATATTATGACGAAGTTAAACAAAAAAAATTCGTAATATGGAGGTATTCGTTAAGTAGAATTCACACATGATTAACAGTACAGGTCATTGTTCTCAAAAATAATATGTAAAACAGAAAATTTCGTTAAATGGAAGTTTGTTCTATCGAAATTTCACTGACTCGTGTCCACTACGTCTGCAGTAGCTCTATAAGCTTACACTCAAATACCCAACTACATAAATTCTTCGATTAAAAGATTCGACGCTCAGCCTCAGGATATTTAATAATAGGTATGTAGCCAACAAAACTAATACGCGAACAACCAAAACTTGGAAATGTTACATTTTGATCTCTTTGACCTGTATTGACTTTCCGGATACGACCAGTTATACCTCACATTTCATCACAGATGCGATTCCCCAGAACACGACCTTGAATACATTTTATAATTATTGTTATTGTGATACAACATAATATACGATATACACGAATCGTTTGATACAATATTATTATTCTTATGTTGTGCAATACAATATTGATAGTCACTACGTGTACATTTCGCGAGCAGTAGGAGTGATATGATGAAGATAATGACGTACTTTTATGGTTATAATATATTAAAATACACACATGATATACCCACAACTGTGTGTTATACAATCATACACTTAAACGTGTGTAGGTACGTACTAAAAACCATCTGAAACGGTATAAAAACAACTTATAATTATTATTAGTTGTACCTCTCCATAGCTAACGTATGTGAACACCTTGGAAGCAAACTGGTATTTATCAAACCAACAGTTAACAAGGTATATACCTATACAGTATACAATATCATGGATCATTACATACCTATATACCCATATAATATACTACTCAAGCGCTACTACGAAAGTTTACTAGACCTACAATAAGTTGCTATACTACACATACTAGCCCATACTAATTATTTAGCTATAAGTATTATAGTATGTAAGAACAGCATAGGTATAGTTTTCGTCAAATTAAATTATACACATACCCTCGCTTGTAATTATACGCATAATATAAACAATATGATACTTACTGGAGTAGGTACGTATGTGGTGTATAACTATTATCTTCTTCAACAACAATAGCCACATCAAAAATATGAGTTATTATTTTTGTTGTTTATAAAGAAGATTTTCGTTCAGCAGATCCAACATGGTGTCTCAGTCAGCTTTAACATTATACTGAATTTACCTATATTATAATATTATTAAAACTAATAGAAGTTATAGAACATATAGCTGCGCAGCATTTGTAGGCAAACCTCAGGCCCTGATTTAGTGAAATGAGGGCACTGTGCACTATAAACTTTGGGGGCCTTTTTTAACAAAAATTGTAAAAAATAATAATAGGTACATATATAACAATAAAAAGTTCAATTCATTTCTTTAATTATAATAGACATTTTTTTCTTGTTTTTTGCAAATTCAGCAATTATGTAGTTACTACTTACTAAATCTTATTAAAAATATCTTTTATTTGTGGTAGCAAAGTATAGAATAGGAAGGCTGAAGGGGCCTTTCAAATTTGGGGGCCCTGTGCTAGTGCACCGCCTGCACATGCGTAAATCAGGGCCTGGCAAACCTACATTGATTTTTTGCGATATTAAATTTGTAAGCGAGTTATGACTTTACGGACATTTTTAAATGGTAATATTTTATACAATTATCAGTTATCAATAACAATTAAACATCCATGATTTTTAACAGTGATTCAAATGTAATTTCAGTACAAAACAAAACCGAATTCAGACCCAAGAACCAGGTATTTTTCAAGCCTTTAAAAGAAAATGAAATTATGTACAGTGTGTCAATGTACTATAAACAATAAACATACTAATAACTACATATTATTGTCGTAATACAATAGACGTAACTAGAGTAGAGTCCAACTATGGGGAATGCTGAAGTTATATTTTAATGTTCACTAGCTGACCGCAGCACTATCGGATAATTCAGTTCAACGTCTCAAGGCTCAAGAGATGAGACGATAATCATCACATAAAAATGTATTTTATGTATTTTACATTCCGACATTGATTTTACAACAATGTGTTTCTTTATTTTTTTATTTGCGTCTGTATACACGATAAGTAGTCGAAATAATGCTTCGATTTTCAACTTCAGTATCTGTTCCGGTGTGAAAGTAAATCACGGGGGGGGGGGGGTCAAAGTTAAAAATTCAAAAAAGTTTTTAAAAGAGCAAGGAGAAACAATAAAAAAGGCAATTATTACTCAAAATCTGTTTTTGACAATATGGATTTTGATTTTTGGTGTAACTCTAAAAATCAATTCGATGTAGATGAAATTTTCCCTGAATGTTTATATTAGCAAGTTATATATGTACTTTAACATTTTCGTAATTTTTATGCGACTATTTTTGAGCTATTTGTAGATTGGGGAAAAATTGGAGATTTATTAGTTTTCTTTTAATCTTTGTCATCGATAAAATATTATTCGTTACGTCAAAAAGCTTGAAAATGTAATACAAGGCTCCATATACTCCATGTATTGTTATTGTTTCAATAACAGTTAAAAACATTAAAAATACATAGTCAACATTTTTTTTTATCATTTAAAGTTCAAATTAAGATAAAATACCTAAAAATCACCAACTTGTGTAAATTATCTGAGTTAAAAAATCATACAATAATTTATGATAATAAAATAATTATACATAAATATAATTTTTCTTTTTAAAATTCATTGCAAGATTCCTTTTAAGTATTATTTAACTTTAACTTGTTGACGATGGTGATTTATCAAAATTATATTATAAACATTGTAAATATTTTAGGAGCCCTGACAATTAAATTTTGAACAGTACCAGTTTTCCACGGTTTTTTTTTTTTTTGTTATTTATTGTTTGGACCGTACCAATATTCCGAGCATCACAGCAAAATGACATCCACAAACTCGTTTTTGTAGTGTAGTATTTATAAGTATTATTTTTACTAAATATTTTGGTTTTCCAAATTTACAATACGAATATGTGTTACGATGTTTATACATAATATTTCTTCGAAGTGATATTTTTAATTGATATCTAACTCATAATAAGTCATGTTTAAATTTGGAATTTAAATTCCATTATAAATTATTACAGTTATGTAAGTTATAAATTATAATGTAGTCTAGGTGAACTGTAAAGTCGTACATAAGATGTAGGTACACAACATCTTATGTTTACGATAGAATCTTTAAAAATTATCAAGTAGGCATAGGTAATAAGTAGGTAATTACTAATAAACATTACCAGTTCAGTATACGGATTACTGACACCCTTTGTCTTTAAGTTAACAATCAATTTTAAATTTTAAAAATTGTTTAATTCCATGGATAACTTTTTAATCGTCAAAGACCGCAATAATCAATGGCTGCGTGTATTTGACGAGGGGTCATTTATAAAACAAATTTATCAAGAACTGAGAAGTAATAACTACATTTTTTAAGGTTCCGTGTTGGCAAAGTTAAAGATTAAATCAATATTTTAGGTATTTATTACTGCTTACTAGAAAAATATAAAATTGGTTAGAGCCTAGACGCTGTAATGATGACTTAGGGGTTACGGGGTGCCAAGACGACTCACATTAATATATGATAGGTAGACCATGACGACGTCGTTACAGCAAAAGGACGGATTCAGTTTTGCGTTAAAGAGAGAGAGATAACAATTTTTAAGGAGGGTACAAATAGGTACCAATCGGGTACAAAAAATGAGATAGGTAACGGAGGAGGGGTACTTGGTAAGCTGCATCACTAAAAAAGTTTACTAGTTAAATAGTATGAAAAAGTAACTTTACTTGGTTAAAAATCGGTTGAATTTTCGTTACTGAATGTCTACAATGAACCTTAATATTAACTGAACATAACGAGTTAAATAAATTAATTAACTTGTCCAGTTGTCTAGCTTTAAAAATATATGATTAATAGAACTATAGAATTGGGACTTTCCACCTGTGCAAACTATGGGTATAATTTATTTATTGTTATTCCAAGCAATATTTCAATATGGTTTGTTGGCTATGGGGGTATCAATGAATGAATAGACCACTAAAAATACTACAGAGAAAAATCATTAGATAGGATGTTTATGCAAAAATACTTCAGTGGGCTCAACAGTCAACAGGAGAAAATGTTAAATTGTTCAATGTGTTACCATTCGAGAGTGTGTATAAGAAAGTAACTATTTTATATGTAATACAAAATTATGAAACATTTGTGGATGTGGAAAATATTAAAAAAAAAAAGAGAAGTAAGGGCATTTGATGTGAATATAAGTTACTGCAGAAAATCATCCGGTCAAAAATACATTAATTATTTAGGTACAAAATATTATAATACAATGCCACTAAATATAAAAAACTAATTAACTCTTTAACTGGGAATCTTAGAATTATTAGTACAAAAAAATTAATTAATGTATGGTTATTCTCTTTATTAAATAGTAAGTAAAAATGAATATCAGTTCTTTAATGATAATATAAATGTAACATTCTTAAATTTATTTTTTACTGTTTCGTGTTTTTCTATGTAATAATCTTTAAATTTAGTTTTAATATTTAATAATATTTATTTGTATTTATGATTATATAATGTAACTCTCTACCACCATCACAAGCATTGTGCTTAAAGGAGGTAGATAATTTATTGTAAAATTTAAATATAATGTAATTTGTTTTTTTTATACTTTCTTTGCAATAAATAAATTAAAGAAAAAATAATTGAAGATATTTAAGTGTGGCTATTTTGACCACAGCTAACCTAATGACAGGTTAAATAAAGAGTCTATCTATGGCCAGATACAGTAATATCAACAAAAAATTACTTCACAGGACAAACTCTCACGCCCTGTTTTATGTCAATTTTTTTTTTTTTTTAAAGATGAGGTTTGTTTAGGTAAAATCAAAGCTTAAATTTTTATTTTACAATAAAAGTTGTAAAAAAAATAATAAGTATTGTGCATTATTCAAATGCATATTTTAGCTCCTATAGTTATAATTTTGAAAACCAAACTTTGATCAATCCTGAATGTTTTCTTCTTTTAAACCAACAAAAAATTAACAAAATTCAAGTTTTCTACAGGCATGCGAGTTTTGTAAAAAAAAGGCACTGGCTCAGATGACTTTAATAACATGTCAAATACAATATTTAGTACATTAAATATTTTTATCCATAAGTCTTTAGCAACCGTTTCACAAGGAACAAGTATACAACTTTGAAGTAATATACAGAATTAATTTTTACAAACGTTTTTTTTTTAAATAATACCCTATTTATTTTTAATAAATATAATAGATATAAAAAAATAAAAAAAATATACATAAAAATGAACGCGTCTTATACATTATTGAATAAAGTAGCTTGGTTTGCTAAATGGTAATGACACATTAACATGTTCTTTGGCTGATAATTTGGATAGTAAAACTGTTTTAATTTTTTTCTTAGAATATTTTCAATTCACATATAATGTAGCAAATATTCATGTCTTAATCAAATCAAAATTTTCCAGAGCTACCAGCATGTCCTAAAAATAAGCAACATTCAACTTTATTATCCATCTCATATTTTTATTATTATTTTCAAAATGTATCAACATGTTTTTACATTATAAAAGAATCATTAACATTGTTTTGATCGGATTAAATTATTAGTTAGATAAATTCAGTTTAAAGATATTTATTATAAGTTGAGAACTATAAAATAGTTTTTATTTAAGCTCACTTCTTCACATTGAGGACATTTTCCTTGTAAATGTTCAAACATAGGTGTACTACCAGAATTCAGAAACCACTAAAAAAATACAATTTTTTTAATATTTTACCTATTAAAATCAAACAAATAGTATCAATAATACCTCA
Source organism: Myzus persicae (assembly GCF_001856785.1). Taxonomy (NCBI): domain Eukaryota; kingdom Metazoa; phylum Arthropoda; class Insecta; order Hemiptera; family Aphididae; genus Myzus; species Myzus persicae. The sequence goes on from NW_019103990.1 coordinate 23,916, forward strand.
CAAATGCATGACATATGATACAATGCATCACATTTTGTATTAACACATGATTTGGTTTGGTTTTTTATAGCTATGTCTAATTGATCATAACATATACAGCAACAATTTAAATCATTTTGACTTGCAACATAATGTTCTGATTTTTCTTCTTCATATTGTGACTGAAGAGTAGGAACTTCAAATACATTCAGAATATTTTCTCTAAAACTGTTTTCGGTACTCCAAATCAAAATCTATACATAAATAGCAAATGTGCAACAATTATGTTTATTGTTATACATAAAGTTAAGTATATTATAAAAAATAAATATTTATATGATTTTTGACATAACAATTTTAAAATAATAATCATAATTCATATTATTACACATAGTATATTAATTGTTTATAATATATATATATTGCGGTAAAAGTACCAATACCTGTGAATCCTAGGATTTACAGATAAATGTCCGAATTCACAATTTTGTAAAGTTCAAAAATGATTACTGATTGTGTAATACATTTTCTCTAGCTTTATATTGATATGCAACTACAATTCTATACACTAACTTAAAAAAAAAAAATTTCTATTTAAATATAATATTAAGTATCATATTAGCTACTTCTAGTATACTAGAACAGCAGTTCTTAAAATAAGGTCCGTGGCACTCATGTCATGGGTCTTTTTGATTATCATAATTTAGTACAGCTGTGGACTCTTAGGTGAACAAATATATAAAAAATCAAATTATTTTGTTGGCTTTCATTATTAATCCAAGTATTAAAGTACCTACAGCAAATCATTTTAATACATACATTTATTTAAAACTTTAAGACCTCTATTAAATAACGTTATTTGTAAGTTTTAAAAAAAAGTACCTATGATTATTAATTTTATGTGAAAAAAAAGTAACTAATTGTTATCTAAGCTAAGTTCCTTTTAGTTTCTAGTTAACTTGTAACATTAACAAGTTTAATACAAATAGAAAGTAACTTTTAACTTCAAACTTAACTCACATTTTTATAAATTAATTTTCTTAACGAGATTAAAAAAAAAATTATTATCAATCCCAGCATTGAAAATTTATAATATTATTATATACTACAACAGATTTATATTATTTTATGTTTCTAAAAAAATTGAAATTATTTTTATAAATTAAGTATATTTTTAATTTTTATTACAAAAATTATTTTTTATTTTTGTAGGTTAGGGTACTGTAATAACTCTATTTGCACAATATATTTTTAGATCAGCAATTACATCGATTTCTATTATTTATTCTATTACCGAACATATATAATATGTATATAAATATCATAGACCAAAGTAGTAAAGAATACTATCAGAATTATTGCCAAGTATACAAATAAAGAGCAATAATAAGAAAAACAAAAATTAATCAGTTTACATAAAATACCCCTTTTATGTTAAACTAATTAAGTTCAAAAAAAAATGTACCAACTGGATTGATTTCATTTAATCTTTTTTGAAACTTTTCTGTAGAAGCCGGGCAACCATGGAGATGAAATTTTGGACAGTTCAAAGGATTTAATGGATCAACTTCAACTTCAACACATACATGAATATCTGAAACAAAAAATAGATTGTAGACCTAATATTACAGTGTTTTTAAGATAACTTTATAGCTGATTAATCTAAATTAGACTTATGTTGTGGTTAGGATTTATGTTTTAAAAAATATAAAAATGATGATATGTTCAATAATATGTTTTTAAAAATATTGTGTTATGTATTTGTTATACAAAAAAAATAATCATGTTAGCTAATAAATGATAAGGATGTGAATTTGTAGGAAAGTTAATTTTTTTTAGTTATTATGATGCGCATCTTTGTAAGGACATAATTTTAATTATGAAACTACAAATCCATTTATGCAACTTTTATTTTGCATTTTTTTTCATTTATAGGTCATATTTTCCGCTTTTACTTCATTTTCTAGTATTTGTAATCGAATTTTGTCAATTGACGGAAAAAATATTTGAAAAAAAAATTTGTTTTTATACACAGGTTGTATATACGTAGATAAAATAAGGCAATTACTAGATAACTACATAAGTTATTTGCAGGTTATTTATTTCTAACATTTTTAAAAACTGTTTCAGGTGAATAGCATTAAGTATAGAAAATTCAAATTCAATCAAAATTTTTATTTATTTATTTTTTTTTTTATTAAATAAAAACTTTTTTATGCATGTAATGTACTAATGTATAATATCCTGTACCTAATATTAATATAAATATAAAAATTAAATTAAAAACCATTTTAAATGAATTTCATACTATAGATTTTGGCATTTTATATTGCATTTTAAATGAATATTTTATTGCATTTTTTTGACATTTTTAATGCACTTTTTAAGGTTCTTTAGTGCATTAAATTCACAGCCCTAATGATAAGTAATAGACAATAATATAGACAAATAAAATAAAATAAATTGAGATAGAAGTAATAGAAAATTGTACAAATAAACTCAAAAATATGATCTAAAAATTTCATGGCATCGAAATATACAGCAATATTAAAAATTTCCAAAATATACAAAATATGATAACATATTAATTTTCATTAACTGACACCAATTTCTATTTCAATTAGTTATATTTTGAGGTTTCCTAAAAAAAATGATTGAACATAATAACCCAACACATTTAGAAATAAAAACAGTTATTCTCACTTACCAATAGGTATTCTATAATTAACATCTTTAAACGTATATGATCCTATGGTATTACAAGTGCTAGTAATTTCGTTGTGCACGTTCCAAAAGTTATTTAATTCATTAACAACATTCTTAAACGCTTCAAATAAGTTTGAAATTGTGTTCATCTGAAGAAAAATACAATTGTGATGTACTTAATATAATATTATGTAAAAATCATTTAGAAGCAAAAACTAAAAGACAAGATAGTATATTTGCATGTAAATCTGCACACTCATTATTTTGAATCGAAAACAGCCAATAGACAAAAACTTCAAACTATTAAAGATTCTGAGAGGTTAATTTTACAAAGATGTGTGTTTTTGTTTTTTTTTCACGTTTCATGTCAATCACATTTTGGGGCAATAAAAGTTATTGGATTTCCTTCAAAAGCATCTTTTCTGGTAGGAAAGTGAAACTAGTTGGTACTATAATAACTTTCAAAAGCGGCAGAAAAAACAGAAATTTTTTACGGAAACTTGGTTTTCAACAAAATAAATTTGGTTTTTTATGTAAAAAAAAATATCATAGATACAAGAATTTTCAGCTGAATGTTTGTATCTGCATTTCTATACACCATACAATTTTCAACATATTTTGACTCGTGTTGAACTATTTATAGGCATATGAAATTTTCAATTATTAATAGTTTTTATTTAACTATAATGTCAATAAAAATGTTGTGCTCAGTCAAAAAACTTGAAAATATAATACAAAGTTCTACATAAGTTGTTGTTTCTGGAAAGTCAGAAAAATTGGGCGTAAACAAACAATATTTTTTTATAAGCGTTTAAATTTAGAATTTTGACAGAATTCATAAGAACCATATTTTTTTAGTTAACAATTTTTCATTTTATATCAACGATTTTAAAATTTAATACATGATTTCTTATAAGTTTGTCTACCTTTATCAAAAAAAAATTTTACTGGAAAGTCAAAATAAATGTTTATGAGAGTTTGAAGTTGACATTTTTACAACATACGATACTCACTCCAATTCTCATACAGAAATTTTCTTATTTTGTTGAAATTCAAAAACGAATAACTGCAGATGCTTGAAATGTACACAATATTTTGATTCGTTTTTAGCTGTTTAAGGATATTTTCAATTTTCAATTTTTTTAGTTTTTTTTTTCTATAATTGTCAATAAAATTTTATTTGTTAAGTCAAAAAGCTTTAAAATGTAATACAAGATTCCTGATATATATTTATAACATCAGTTGAAAAATATTAAAAATATATAGGCACCATTTTTTTTATAAGCATTATAAGTTCAAATTTTGAAAATATTTAATATCACTCAAAATGTATAAATAATTTTATAGTTGAAAATAAATAAAATGTTCAACTGCTATAGCTAATAGTTGAAAATTAAAAACAAAGTTCCACTCAAATAGGTTTTTCTGTAACCAAAAATTCTAAAAATATGTAATCACAGTTTTTTATTTTCAATTATGGACGAAATTACATAATTATATAACCAAGAATAATGATTTATGTTATTATATTTCATACACACAATGACTTTTCAAATGTAATTTTTTGGCAAATTGGATTTTACCTTAAGTAGTACTAATTAATAATAGGAAAATAAATTTCTTTAATCACAATAATATCATCAAATTTACTAAATTACTAATTGATATTTTAGGCTGACAGATTGTCGCTCAGAATAGTTTTTCTTACACAATGATTTTAAATCATTTAATTTAATTTTAACACCATCCATTTCAGTGACCCACTAGTAGCCTATTGTTCAGTAGAGCGACATCCACTTGCCCGCTTTTTAATATACAAAACAGATAATACATAATATGACAAATGTTGAAAACGTGTACTAAGCTAACCAAAAGTGTAATAATAAAGTGAACAAATTTTCATACATTAACCTTAAAAAAGTGTGTGGTTTTGTATAGCATTTTATCCAATGTGATCATTTTTGCAATATTTTTTACATTATTTTATTTATTTCTGGTGATTGGATCACACAATAAATACTAACAAATTCTTACATTTATTATAAATCAAATATTTACCTTCAAAAACAAGTTCAAGCTAACTGATGGTACCATAGTTTCAAAACATAATGGTTGTTTTTTAATCTTGGGATATTCATCAGGTATAAAAATTTTAATAAAATGGCTGTGTTTGCACGTATCCAAAACATTAAAAGTTATATGTTTTAGGTTTTCGTCAATTTTATGTACATATTGACCATATAAATTGACTTCCTCAATCACAGAATGGAACTTTTCATCAGCATATACATAGCTCAAATTTGACAAGTTTGTAGAAGAATCTTGTTTCCAAACTATTACCTGAATAATAAAAATAATTAATATCAGTCTATTTGAGAATTTAATCATTTTTCCAAAAGCATATTTTAATTTTTTAGAGCAGCGTTTCCCAAATAGTGGGTCGCGACCCACTACCGGGCCATCAAAATTAAATACCGGGTCGCATAATTTAATGAAATTCTCATATTACCTTTGTTATTTATCATTTTTGTTTGATAATTTAAACTATTAAGTATGAAGAAGTCAAATAGATGGGAGAGATGATTCAAAAGTGTTTTATTTTGCCTTTTATTATATAATGATAAATGTAAAATATTTTGGTGGGTCATGAAGGTGAAAAATATAAATTACCGGGCCAGCGCAAACAAGAGTTTGGGAAACGCTGTTTTAGAGCAATGTTTTGGAATGCTAGATTTTTATTTAAGTTTGGTTTTTTTGCGCTTCCTCATAGATAGATGATACTATTGATACTGTATGTCCAGATTGGTTTCTGTAGTGTTTGTAGATGAGGAGTTTGATATTAGGGGTAGTGTGTTTGTTAGAGATAAGAGATTTGACGATACAAAAAAGGTTGTCCGGTAAATGTTAGGTAACATTTTTTTTTTGGACAATATAAGTACTAATATTATTTGTTTCGTAAATAAAAAAATGATGAAGTTAACAAATTTTAATCCATTAAAATATACAAAATAAATAAATAAAATTTAATTTCCTATTTCACTAATTTAACTAAATATAATAATAAATTATTACTTATAGCTTTTACTACTTAAAATTTATATTTTTTTAATCAATTAGTAATGTCCAAATTTAAAAAAAAGTCAAACAGTTTCATCATAAAAAAAACTTGTTTTAAATGGACTACCTCCTTGTAAAGGGCATATACTATCTAGTATAATATTTATGTAAAAGGCCACAAACAGTGAACCACATATTATATAAACAATATTTGTTGGAAGTATTCACACAATTTTTAAGTGTTTAGAACGTAACTCCATTCACGATTAGGAACCTTGGCGACCAACTTTGTATGTTTTTACTACACAGTAGGTGTAAATGATTAACTTGGATAAAGGTGACAAACTAGCGTTTCCTGTTGGCCGCCAGATGGAAACTGGTCACCTTCTTCTAAACGTGAATAGAGTAAATAATAAATATAATATCATAATTTATTAAACAAAATATTTAGAAATTATATTACCAAAACTGGAATTAATTCCTTTAAAAACTCTGGCAATGAATGAGTTTTTTGTTTAATCTAAAAACAAAAAATATATTAAAGTTTTAAGGAAATATCAACACATGATTTTGAGTACAAAACTACAAACCATATCTATAGAATAGAAATCAATTTCAAACAGTTCCAAGTGCAAGCAAGATTTTTTTAGTTCTATACTGTTAAAACAAGTCTTTGTTGTAAAATGGATAGCAAGAAAATACCAAAAATATATGGTCTAGTTTTACTTGTTTTAAGCAGTATATATCTCATTCTAACCACTGCTAGTTGTAGCGATTTCTACTTTATATCGTAAGTTAAAAGTTTGTAATTAATATACAGATAGACAACATTATTTGTATAACTCACTATTTCTACTGTTTCCTTCAAATCAAATTGATGGAAGTTGAAGGCATCAAGTTCTGGAATTTGAACTTTTAAATTGTCTAGTAGTGGTATATTAGGGCAAGATATCTCTATGTAAACACTGTACGCCTATAAGTATTTATTACAGTAAATAAAATATTCCACATTCAAAGAACATTATGGCTACCATTGAATTATGAATTGTCAAATACATATCAATTAACTTACATTTAGCGATATATATCCTTTCCAAGATTTATAATTTTTGCTTGGAATCAACAATGAAAAGTTCTCCAGCATACTCAGATCAGTCATATTGAACTAAACTGATTTATTTAATAAAACAATGAAATTATATTTGTATGACTATTCGAACATTTCAAGTAAATATTAATTAATGTTAATAAGTTAATGTAAGCTTAATCATATTTTACAATAAGTACGTTACTTAATACAAAATTAGTGATAAGCACTTGCTCAAAAAATGATAAGGACCCGACAAATGATAATGGTCAGAAATCGAAAGTAAACTAAACAATGGTAATCGGTAAAAAAGACCAAGGAAAAAATAACATAAAAGAATAATAAGGTAATAAAACATTCTTAAAAATTAACAATATAATACTAATTGATTATGAAAATTAAAACAATAACACATTTGTAATCAATGGTAAAGACGTAAAGTGATCACTTGTTATGAACGCATTTTAAAAAAATTATAAATTATTAAAGCAAAAATGCAAAATGCATAAATCACATAAATGCATTGTAACATACAATACAAAATATTTTACATAGGGAATTTCCAGTACCTAATAAAAGTGTATTTTACTCTGTATTGTACCACAAGTTATATTATATTTAATATAATAAATTAGGTAATATAATATACTACCTTTATAAAAATTAAGAATGAAAGATTTATTTTTTTTTCACTGTTTTTATGAAATAAAAACAAGATTTTTAAAAAGAAATTAATTTTTTATACTTCAATATTTTTAAATTTTAAATTAAATATACATTTTCTTTAGGCGATTTGAAACCAACCGTTTTGAAGGAGTTCAATGTAGGCAATTTCTATGTGCATTCGGCCAGTGTAAATGTGTGTGTAGTAGGTGATCACTTTTATATATTTGTATATATTTTTTTTAATTTTCATAATCAATTAATATATTTAAAATTTTTTTTAATAGTCCTTTTTTCCGTGATTCCTAAATATTATAGCATATACTATAATATTAACTACAACTACAACTACAGTCTACTACTGCTTATAAGTTGTTTCTATAATATAATCAGGGATAGGCAAGATACTCAAAAATCAGTATCGCAATACTAGATACTTGGATTTGGAGTATCGAAATACTAGATACTCGATACTTACATTTTAAGTGTTTAGATACTGAATACTCGATACTTACATTTTAAATATTTAGATACTCGATGCATTTGAAAAAAATAGTCATAGCCTACGACGCATAGAATTTTTTTAAAATTTTATTTAACGAACTGTTAACACTGGCGCCCCTCCCCTATTTGAGATTGAGCTAATTCTTCCAAAATATGTAGCCTATTACCTCACAAATGTGCAAAAATGCATTGGATAAAACCACAAACAGATTTTAAAATACTGTATATTTAATATTATCCTATTGGCTACTACAACACACAGATTAGAGTCATATATTTTTATTTTTTAACATGCCAAAAAAGCCATAAATCGGAATTTGAATTCATCACACATAAATAATAATATGATTGCTTACAAAAAATGTTGATCTCTAAACGTTTTGTTATATATTTTTAAAGTTTTAAACTTAAACTTAAAAAAAAATAAAACAGTGAGCAGTTAAAATAATACATTTTTGTGGTGGTTTTAATTGAACTGTCTAGCTCAAGTGACGTTAAGAAACACCTGTCTTAACTTGTCAAGTTAGTATAAAGTGTTATGAAGTGTTATTGATTTTACACATTGATCATTTCAAACAAATGTAGGTACATTATTTTAATGTCTAAGGTTAGGAGAACCTAGGAGAAATGGGTACATGCTGGTTCATGTCTTCATTCCTTCAATTAGGCGTATAATAGTCATAGTTGTTGTTATACAGATAAACATAAATTTCGTGTAAAAATTAGTTTGAAATGAATTGTATAAAAACATACATAGATAAAACTTTTTTCAGCTCTATTGTTAAATAATATTGATGCATTAAATAAATCATATACGACATTTTGACGTAAGGTAAAAATTTGGTCGATGCAAAAACGATTTCATAACCCAAAAAATCGAACAATGCACAACCATCTTACATTACACAATTAACAATAGTGATGAGCAAAAACGACAACCGGCTCATAGGTATTTAATAGGGTATTTATGTTTCGCCTCTGATCTAACTACTTACTATTATACTCTTGTAGTCTTGTAACTGCCCACCGCCCACAGGGGCCAAACTCCTTTTTAATCTCCTACACGGTACTTACACAAATAATATTGTACCTATGAAATATATTGAAATCAAACTACGTATTTAGAAGTGCGTTCGTTTCTACAATGCGTCAATGCCCGTCATTGAAATCTTTAGCCATAGGTTAGAATGTTAGATACTTGTTTGGCCCTATATCGACATTGTTATAGTATTGTAATCATTCAATGTTTTAAAATATTATAGTAATTAGTTCGTATTAATTGTTTTTTTTAAATGTATTTATTTATTTATTGTTAAAATCTCATTGTTTGTAACCCTATATCTTAAAATTGTTTGCTTCTCATTGGCTATACCTAGAAAAGAATCCTGGCACCGCCACTATTTAAATATAACTATTGAAAAATAATTTAAAATTCCAATAATCAGAATTTGAATAAATTAGTTATTCTTATTACTTATTAATAAAACAAAAAATGGCTAGTGAATCACTCTGTACATGTATACAAAACACAAATTATATTACAATAATTAGGTATTGTTCAAATTTAGTTTATTTCTCTTAATAAAATAATCAATAATATATACACAGTATGATAAAATGTGTTTGGAATTCAATGTATTTTAAAATAAATTTTTATGAACCCCGCAATTGCCGATTTAGTTTTGTAAAGTAAAATATATCCCTCGAGCCAAAAACTACCTATACAGAACACAAACAGCTACAGTAGAATTCTTTGTAATCTTCTCAGGTGGTCCACAGATTTGCACTGCAGGAAGCTTATATTATATTTTAGGCGTCAATACTAAGGACACGTTGTTCAGTTGTTGTATAGGTACATAATTTATTAAAAGGCATGGCGCCATGGCAGTGACTAGTGCCACTGAGTACTGACCAACTTAAAATTGGATTTCGAATCGTCAAACCACTTGTATTGTACAGTATTACCTATACTATCGACATGATAAATGTATTCGGGTATGACGTGCGTAATTGTGTTCACGTTACGCATTTGTGTCATATCATACGTTTGTGTAAAATCACCGTCCACTATTTTTTCTTTGTATATTGTATTCTGTAGACTAGTTTGTTGCAGGGACCATGGATTTTGCAATTTGTACATAGTATTTAGAAAAGGATATATTTGAATTGTTATACACGTTTATTTTTAATTCTTTATTGGTGGTCACTTAAAATAATATAAAATAAAATAAAATTTTACAAAAAAATTGTATTTAAATGAAAATTAAATCAAATTCGTATAAATACTTGTAATTTTATCATGTTAGGTACATTATAGGTACAAACAATTTTGGACCGAATGTCAATAATTTATCTTAAATGATAAGTTTAATTTTATTTAAATAATATAACTATTAATACGCAATTTAATCGAACATCAACGTGGAAAAAATATTGTGAAGTTCCTAATAAACTGTAAATCAAACAGTTTTGTGAAACAGTTTACCTACCTGCCACCTGGCTACCTATGCAACATATTGTTTGGGTATAAAAAAAAAAACTAATTAATTCAATTTGTAGTGATTATGAATGTCATTTTAACCTAATGTCGACGATGAATACCATATTATTCAATATTCATATATACCTATCACACTCGATTGTATTGAGGTCCGTCGAGCGGTATCAATATCAACGGGTACGTGTCAGGTGGGAGAGCCAGACGGGCCTCGGGTATCGCCAATTGAGGAGTGGCCTTTACTTTGTACCTCTGTAGTATGCCGGCCAGCAGTACAAACCCGATTCCAGAAACCAATTGCTGTCCAATGCACGTCCTTTTACCAGTGCTGAAGGGCAGAAAGTATTCAGGTTTTCGAATGCTCGGCTTTGAGCCGGGTCTGCAGTGTATGAAACGATTGGGGTCGAACACGTTCGGATCGTCCCAGTAGGCTGGACTGGTGTTTATTTCGTAGTTGTTGATTATAATGCACGTGCCTTTTGATATTTTGAATCCTATACGAATATATATTATAATAAAACACCATATTCACCTATAAATATAATATATTATTTAACCGTAAGTGCGCTGGCACGTGATAGTTCCTTATTTATTTTTTTTTTTGGGGGGGGGGGGGCGATTGCATCCACCACTCACTCTCCTAAATTACGTGCTCGGCAGTGCGGTACCAAGATTCAATTTTTGTAAGGGTTTTTCATAATTTCTTAAAGTGGCATATTGACATTTTATATTTTTATGTCTGATATTATGGTTATTTATTTAATCACTGTAATGTAATTATTATGATCGACACATTTTTGGTCAAAAAGCTTCGACGTCGCCAATGAAATTGGAAGAATGTAATATTAAAAGTTTATTTTTTATTATTGATCCTAACTGAGTTTACAGTACATAATATTTAGTAAATCAACACTATCTACTTTTTTAATTTTCGGAACAGTCCTACTTGGGTTTTATATAATATAAATTATATTATATATTTATATAATTTCAGCAGACTTTTCACAGAAACCCCCCCTTTCTATAGCATTTTCAAGTTTAGAAAGAGTCTCTAAGGTAATTTTTGCTCAAATTATTCAAGACTATCGTTTTTCTCACCTTTGATGGTAGTGTCTTCGGTTGCAACACGGGGCACAATGGGCGACGAAATGATGCGCAGAGTCTCTAACAAAGTAGCCTCGGTGTACGGCATGTCTGGCTTGTCGTAGAGGCGTACCAAACGTTGGCTACCAGTGACTTGTTCGGCCTCATCCCGTATTGCTTGGGCCACGTGTGGTCTTGTGGCCACCATTGATAGGGTGAGCATGACCATGTTACCAACGGCCGAATGCCCACCAATGAAGTCTTCCAACTCGAAAAGCACGTGGTCCATTTTGAGCCTGGGATCATAGCGCAGGTTCATAAGCAAGGCGTCTGTAAAGTCTATGGAGTTTTCCTCATCATCATCTTCTTTGTCATAGCTTTTGTAGCCACCAATGATCTCTGCCTCCACAACTTTCACGTAGCTGCTCCTCTTTGACACGACCTCGTCCATCATGAATTGTCTAATGTATGCCGACCACGCTGACAGCTTTCGCATATGGCCTCTGTAGAATGGCGTCAGCCACGGTAAAAAGTCTACCACGTAACCTTGGTTGATGTCCCAAAATATTTCGTCAAACGTCCTGACCATAGTCTGGAACTTGTGGTAATCATAATCAAACTGCGTCGAACACATGAACCGCATGAACATGTTGGCGCAAGCCATCAACAAAGGCGGCTTAATTTGCACCTCATGCTCGAAACCATGAACGGTGATCACGGCCAACGATTCCAAAAACACTTCCAGCTCTTCAGACGCAATAGAATCCAGCATACCGTAGTTGGTTGAACATACTTTGGGTGAACAGTATATTCGAGCAATTTTTCTCCTAGTTTCTTGAAGCCACGACCAATCGCACAGAGCCAACGCTGAAAAAATATTTATATATGGGTACACATCGTGATTAGTCCGATTATCATAAATGAAAAGACTATTAAATTTGATTTAAATTTCTATATGCAAAAAATTCACTATTTAACTCTATCTTTTAAGTATTTCACATAAGATATCCTTACTGGAATTACAGTATAATTATAAAAATATCAAAAATAAATATTTAATAAAATATAAAAAAATATTCTTTGAAATATAGGCACATATCTTCTTAACTTGTATAAGCAAGTGTATTACCACGGGGAGAAAAAAAACTAACTGTAAAATCTACCATAAAATATTGATACCTATTGGAATGTTAATTATTATTTTATATTTGAATGGGCTTATTCATGTCATTAAAACAAACCATTATACTAAGCCCTACATTTTTACGGGGGCCAATAATATATCATACCTATAGTAAATAACGCCACTAATAATGAAAGCAATATTACATTTTGTGTTTACAATTTACGTTAATATAGAACTTTTTTAAAAAAGTACTTGAAATAATATGTATATATTTGAATTATTATTAAATATTTATGTATTTAATGATGATCATTAATAAACTTTCTAGAAAACTAATTAGTAATTATGTACACTGGACAGATACATCGGTATTTGTATCAACGTTTTTAACAATTCTTCAACAATATAGGAATGTAGAACGCATTGAAAAAGTAACTTAATTGGGACGGATGTATAGGGTTTTGTAGGGCTCGGATTTAAAGGCAATATAAACTATAAAAAAGTACTTAAAAAGTAAAAAAATCAAAAAAACTTTAATCTGTAAAAACAGCAATTAAAAAAAGAACAATGCAAATACGTAAAAGGTGATGTCATATTTTACTAGTTTATGTAGAAAAAAAACCATAGACTTACATACATTTTCTTTTAAAAAACCTCAACCGTTTGGAGTTAAAATATTTTTGTATTTTTAGTATGATTTTTTATCATCTACTGATGTTAATAAGCACGTATGTACTAATTCGTATATAAAATTAGCAGAGGAATTTAAAGTTAAACACAAAAAAGCATTTATAAGTAAAAATATCAAAAAAGGGCTAAACAAATATTCATCCATTATCTTGGATATTAAATGAACCACATTTTTATAGATATATTATTTTTCTATTATTAAATAAAAAATAAAAATCGTTTGCATTCAAATCCGATATCCAGAACCATGTTTATAATGTTGTCGAAGAGGAAGATTGTCGTCGGTATAATATAGTATACTCACAATTGTTCCGGTCACCGGAGAAAAGCACGTTGTACCGGAAAAAGTCGGGCCGTCCACCGAACTTGGAGCCGTTGGTGATGAGCACCTCCTTGATGGACGGATAATCGTTGACGATCACGCATGGCATCGATCCCATGGTCATGGCGTACACGGGCCCGTACTGACGTGCCAGCTCAGTGAACCTGCGGAACGGCCTGTCGCGGTGTCCGTTCATGGCGTGCAGCGCCCCGATGACTGGAAACGACGTCGGGCCGTCCAGCTTGGCAGGGACCGGTTGTCGACGTGTGATCCAGGGACCACAACCAAAGGCGAAGGCGGTCACTTGCAACAGAATTAGGACGATCAGCAGTAGAGACAGCGCCGAGGCTACGGTACCGGCATCGGTCACTTCGTAGTTCACGACGTCCATGGCCACTCTGCGTCGGACGCCCACCCGTCGGTGGTTTCGGTGGTTTACTGTGCATGAGCGCACCCACCCCCTGGTGACTACCCCCGTACGACGGTGATCACACCAGCATGCGCACGCACCTACAAACATTTATGGCTACTGAGGCCATGGGCCCTCCCACCCCCAAGTGGCTTCCTTGCAGATTGTAATATTATCGCGTTGAGGTGTGTGCAGGTGGGTGGTGTCACAAAGAAACCACGACCTTGGTTATGGCAAAGTGAGGGGGGGGAATATTTGCGTATTTTGAAAGTGATGCAGATGTATACGGAAAAAAACTATAGGAAGACAGTTGCAATGACGATGGTCATAGGGGTGGAGAATGACATCAAAAAAGGAAGAAAAAGAGGAGGGACGACGATGACGAATAAGAATAAAAGATCACATTCTGTAGAATATTAGGTAGGTACCTGCTAGGCTGGGCACTAACCAGTTAGAAAGTTAAAGTTAAGTTACTTTTAATCAAGTTACACAACGATTTACTTTTTTTAGAATTACAGTAAAGCTCCGATTATCCGAATGCCAATCAACCGGAGATAAAATTAACCGGACGAAAAAAAAAGATTGGTCTTTTAATAACTCGTAAATTGTAATTAATCGTAATCGTATTTCGTTGTTCCGTTTTCAGTTAAAAATTACTATGCAATTATTTGTTTATTGTTACAAATTTCAAATTATATTACATACATATAAATGATAAATACATATAATATTACAATATAACTTTTGATATGTCATATACCAATCATCTGGACATTTACTTATGTCTTATTCGGACCACCATTGATATTAATTAGTCCGGATAATCGGAGTTCTACTGTAACTTCTAACGCCATAACAAGTTAAAATTGTTTTCATATTATAAAGTCACTTATAAGTTAATTCATTTTATTGCAACGCTAAGTTGATTTTTTTCCTAAAACCTCAAATTTTTAATACATTCTTCTTTGTAAAATTAATTTTATGAAAAAAAGTAACATCCATCGGATCTATCAAATATTATTTATAAATATTATAAGTAATAAATAACCGTTTATAATAATGTTTATTGCTTATAACAATGCATACTCAAGGAATATAATAATTATATAATATATTTTTATTTTAAACAAAAAAAATTTAAGGGCCACCAAATCATTCCAAAAAAGTACATAATAACTATTTAATATTTTGCCTACTTAGTATCCCATACACATTTGTATACTCATTAATAATTATTAATTAATAGTTAGGTATTATTATATTTTTATTCATTCGTAGAATTACAATTGAATTGAATAATATTTGATGATTTATATCATTGTGTAAGTAATTTATTATATTCTGATAATGAATTTGATTATTATAAATATAGTACCTACGCCCATCTAATTATGCACTGTTACAGTCAGTTAGCTGGCTAATTTACATATACGAAATGCTTGATTTACAAAATAGTTTTTTAACAACTTACACTCATATTTTAGAATTTTTTAAATCTCAGGTATATTTCTGAATGTATTTAAGACAATAGTGTGATTTTTAATCTTATATTTAAAGTTTTTGGGTACACAGAAAGAGTAATAGTAGTTTTGAGGAGTACATAATAATATTATATAATAACATAAATTAATTTAAATAATTTGGTTGATTAGAATATTAACCAAGTTAAGTTAATATATTTTTGTTTCAACTTTTTTTTAAACCAGGAAAAAGAAAAGTCGAAACAAAAATATACTCACCTGCAGTTTGCAAGTACCACTACAATTATGGAAGATATATAATTTTATTTTCGCACGCTGTCATTGGATGTGATACAACGTCTAAATTTTCCAATAAAGCAAAAGTAAACGATTTATAACTATTAAACCAACGTCCAGATCTTACCAAAACAGCAGCAATATTCAAAACAAAAAACTGTCCAATCGCAGACATTTTTAAACATGGATTGCAATTTATTTTAGTCGTGTATGGTGGCCCAAAACAAAAGGTCTCCATTGATAATTAATTATAGGTATTTGACTTTTGCCAAATTGAGCAGAAATAATAAACCTGTCAAATTATCATCGCTTCCACCCACAACTAGTGCCACCCAACAGCATCCTTTTCGTGTTTATTGTCAAATACAAGTTTGGCTGGGTATTGGGTAACACATTAAATCCTGAACAGTAGGGGTGGGCTATGAATGACAATATTTTGGAACCTGTTAAGAAATGATTACCTGAAGAATTGCTAAATATGATTTTTTGTAACTGTACAAAAGTTTATGGTACTAATTGTGGGTGCAGAAAAATAATTCCGTCCATTCTAGTGACCTATTTGTAACCTATACTGTACAGCAGAGCAAGATCCACTTACCAAATTTTTATAATTTTTTTTGTTAAGGTATTATGTACCATATGAAGAAATTTAGAAATATATAAAAAATTAAAAGATTTTCATACGCGAACAGGACATGGGGGAAATGTGAATGGGGGCAAGGTTTCATAGTTGTAATTGTAGGGGCAAATGTGAAACAAAAGAATGTGTCTGTTTTAAATCAAATCTAAAATGTAATAGCCGTTGCCCGTTGTCATAATATACTATCCCATGCTCAAACAAATAATAAACTGCATGCTTTTAAGTTAAATTTTTAAAAATAATAATTGTTTTTTATTAATAATTTACAATATAAATTTACCTTTAAGTTTATTACAGTTTGAGTTATAATTATTAACATTTTTCATTTTTTTTTTTTTTTGATAATTCACAACATAAGTTTATCAGTTTCTTAGAATGAATGATTATTACAATTATTATACTTAAAATTATTATACAATAAAATGAGTTCCGTTGCTTACAGATGAGTAATATAAATTATGCCACGAGCTCCATACTATTAAAAATTCGTGTCCATTTCGTGAAAAGTTATCCACATTGTGAAATTACGCGATATGTAAAAAAAGAAGTCCCGTTTCGTGAACTGTATGAAATGTCTATATATTTCACAAAACAGGTCAGAAACTCAGATCGCGAAATGGATGTGACATATTATATAAACCAGGTTGGTTGTATACACGTCTTCATCATACAATGTGAGCTTTATTATGTGAATTATAAAAGTCTGTCGATTATACTATTGTAAGTTTATCTTCTCTTAACATTTGAATTTTTTCCAATTCGAACACTTTATATTATTATACAATATTATCATTGTAGTATTAACTATTACGAGTATTGCCATTTGCCGCTAAATAATATTATTACAACGGCCGATGATCTTGATGTCTTATCGTAAATAATAATTGTTATATGGTGCAAAGTGCAGACCACCTATTTAGATTAAAATATTCATTAGCTGCTGTATTATTTTATTATTATCGTTTAATCGGTCTTACCGTTTAACCTTTATAGCGCCTTCTCTTACACTGTACGCACACACACTAGCACGGTAGTCGTAATCTCCGATATTCGCAGCTCCCGCCGACTGCTGAGCCGTTATCAATTTTTTTTCAAACTCGTCGTTTTTAATCATTTTAGTTGGAATAATAGTGTTAATCATCAATCATCAATCGTTATTATTTATTACCGATATCGTTTAACGTGGCCCAACCTTTATAAATTATGTAGTCCCCATAATATTATAATAATATAATAAATAATAATATTACAATAGTGCGTGTGGCGTGAACGCCATAGAGTACGTACAATAACTTGTTGCTTTTTTTTTACCTGTTGCAATCATAAGTTATAACGGAAATCTAGAGTAATAGATTACAAACCCGTCGGATACGATGAAAATGTTTGGGTTAAAGAGAATCGTAGACGAGAAGGTCGACAAAACCGTCAATATGGCTTCAGACGTTATGAACTGTTTACTGGACTCGACGTACAAGGGTGGATTATTCTCAATGATTATCGTTACCATAGTATGGGTGTCCATATTTCTGTACATAGCATTCTATTATGCGTACATGCCTTCTCTCATGTTCAGCCGCCCGATTCACATGCAATTCAAGTGAGTATTGGCTTATAATGTCTTGTCATTCTTATACATTAACTGTATGCTTTTACATTACTGAAAATCTACTAAAATTTCTAGTAGAAAAAGTATGGTACCTACCTAACTGGACAAAATCATCCAAACAGCTTGCACCCCTATACAATTATGGGTAGGACAAAATATAATAATACAAAGTTTAATGTTAGTCAATTATTTACCATTTTTTAGATAGGTAACTGTTGTCTGTATACATATAGATGCTGCCTGAATAATTGCTTTATTATAGCCCAATCTATTATGTTTTTATCTTAAATGACTGGTCTGCTTAGACTATCAAAAAGGTAGGTATCTAAATAAAATTAAAGTTGTTTAATAACCATGAGCCAAGAATCATTATGAACTTTTAATGATCATAGTAATTAATAATTATATTATACGTTATTTTTTATGTTACTAATTATACTTAGTTGAGAAATTAATTTAAAAGTAATAATGATTATTTTACTTTCTATGATAGTAACAATTATATTTGTATTATACCTAACTGATAATTGGGTTTTATAATTAAATTATAATTGAAGTACAGAATGAATGGATCAGAATGGATCTTGATGTCTAATTTTAATATATTTTCTAACATTAGTAAAATTAATCATTTAAAAAAAAAAAATCGATCAATGAGAGAGTGTTGCTATTGGATGGCTGCTTTATTCAAAAATATTTCACTATTATTTATATAGTTTTACTATTGGCTATGTTTAAGAATATGTAATCCTTATTTCATACATTTTTTCTGCTTCTCTAGCCTTTGTTTGTTTCCTGTAAATATATATATATATATATATAATTTATTTATGGAAGTGTTTGGTAAAATGATTTATAATATTAATCCGATTATTATTCACAATGAATAGAATTAGGTAGGTACACTTTTAATATCTGAATACTTTTGAAATAGAGTTATATAAAATTATTGAAGAGTAAATAAATTAGATTTCTAAAGAAAAAAATGTAAAACAGGTATCTTATCTATTATTTTTATTTTTTATATGAAAATGTATATAAATTAATTTAAAATGTAATTGCATTTCTATATGGTTTAGATTTTAAATAATTTTTGTACCATTTTGATTTCAGATCATGTTACAGCAATAAAGGTTTATGTGATTATCCATCAGCACATGTTCAGTTAACTAAAAACCACCAGTTGCTAATGATTGGTCAAAAATATAAAATTACTGTTTATGTTGAGCTACCAGAATCCCCAGTGAATGAAGAAATCGGTGAGTTGACTGAAAACTAATGTTGTTAAGTTTTTTCAGTACACTTTAATATTCTGTCCTGTGTAATAGTACCAATATAAAATTATTAAATTTTGGCTTAATTTTATTTAAGGAATGTTTATGCTCTGTGTTCGTTTGAGTGACAAATTCGGCTATCTTGTATCATCTTCTTGTCGGTCCAGTAGATTAAGGTACAAGAGCCAACTGTATCGTGCTGTTCATACATTGTTCATGGTACCATTTTACTTGACAGGATTATCCGCAGAAAAACAATTAATCCAGTTAGAAATGTATACAGATTTTGAAGAAGATCAAGTACTTATACGTTTTTTTTGGCATAGTTTTGAATTAATATTTTATTATAAATTATGAATTATGAATTTTATCTATTAGTTACATCCAGTTACAGACATTTACTTTGAGATGTTAAATCATGATATTCAAATTTATTCTGCCAAGATAAATATCATTGCTAACTTGGGCGGCTTACGATACCTTATGTTTCATTGGCCGATATTATCTGCTTGTCTAGGAATTGGATCAAATCTTCTTTTTGTATTTTTTGTGTTCTCAATGTCATGGAGACATATATATGGATCTGAAGTTTATAGAAGTGAACCAAATGGTGAATAATACAAATTTTGACAAAATTTATTTGTTTTTTTCATTAGTATTTTAAATTTGTACTTATTTGCAGATCTTTTGAACCGAACGGGCATCGAGCAATTGGATGAATTTGATTCTGAGGATGAATCCGAAATATCAGATGATTTATGCAAAAAAGGATTTCTCCCTTATAGTTTTTCATCATCCAGCCTAATGATTCCTGAGCAATAATTAATATTCTTATTTTTAACTAGTAATATTTTGATTTATCATAACTAGATAATGGTGTAATTTATAACTGCTAGGTTAGAGAAACTCTTTTATTGTAGGTACCTATAATATTATTGTAATCTTTGTTTTAGATTTAAAGCTGATGGGTACTAGAAAAATATAGAGTATAAACTATTCAATTGTTTCTGTGGTGCTTTTATTTAGTGTTTTTTATTTTACTTAAAATTAATGTGTTTAATACTTATTATTATTCCTTAATTAATTTTGTTTAATTGGTTGTTTGTTAAGGGAATTATATTTTTTTTAGTTTTATATCCCATTATAGTTACCAAATTCTATTGTTATAATACCTGTATAATTTTAAAATTTGAAGCATTTACTATTTGTATTTTAGTATGTACTATAAGCACAGGAAATGGAAGCATTAACATTTTGCTGTGCTTATTGGAATAATGTGAAAAAAATTTTGTATGCAGTTTTTAAAAAAATGTATAAAGAATAAAAAATTGAAGTAATATATTCAAATTATATTCATAAGTTATTTTATGTTATTGTTAAACAAATGCACCAATATTAAGTTAATATATTTGCATATCAACTTTGTGCCAATTCATATTTTAAATGCTGGATGAAATAATGACAGACATTTTTACAAAATACAGATGAATATTAATGCTTATTAATTGTTTGTTCATCTCGCAATTTGCACGTGTATGCATACTTAAGTATTATTTAGCAAATATTATTTAAAATTGATCATATTAAAGTTCTTCTGAACTTCTTTTGTATTTTATGAAATCTCATTTATCAGCCAATTGATAAATTATAGTTTATTTTGCTTATCAAAAATGTATCATTAGAGCAAATCATAAGTATCATAAAATTTCAAAAATTAATTTATACATAAATTAATATATTTATATCGAAATGTGGAAAATATTTTTAAAACAATCAAGTTTTAATATAGTTTATTACAAATGTTTAATATGATGCATTGACTGTCCTGCACACATCAATACGTTATTCAAAGTATGGAATTATTTTTATTTTTGTCCATATTGATGCTAACATCTCAATTACTAACTCACAATTTATTAAGATACATTTATCGTTAATGATACCAAAAATAAACATGATTAAATTATATACTATAATCCTTATTTTTATATTAGTATATTCCTAAGTTGTTAACCTGTAATTTGTATTTGCAAGCTATATCAAATTGTTTTTGATTGAAGACTTGAACTGCCCGGTATTTACACTAATTCATTGACGTTGTCAAATTTGTATAAAATATGAGACTTGAAAATGTTGACAAATGCTATACTGTATAGTGTATAGCTATTCAATATTTATAAATTATCTTTATATAGAACCTTTCTTTTGTATTGGATTTAAAATATTTAGTAGGTACTTTATAATTAATATGGTTGCTTGGATTTTTAATTTGTTCAGGGAATTCAACAGGGCAAAAAAAAAACTAAGATATCTTAAAGAGTTCTTTAAGTATGCATTTAGAACTAAAAACTTAAATACTTGCAAACACTCTTTATAATAAGACTTTTTTAAATGTCATGAAATACTCTCATAAACTCATAAAGTTAGATTTACAAGTATAGCATTTTACACATTTTTAATTAAACACAATGTTTATTTTGAAATTTGGCAGTAAAAAATGTCTGTTTATAAATACAAGATGACTGCAATATCACAAATTATAAAATGCAATATCTCCACAACACTAAGTAGGTTTTGCATTCAACATTATCAAAAGATAATACGTTTTTAATTAGCGAAAAAATGACACAAATCATAATAAGGCAGTCTTGAATTTTGACTTCAGTGATTAATTGGAAAAATTAAAATTCGTACACCACCGTCCACCATCAAGTACCTAAATATGGCTGTCATCTTGCTTTGAAAATTAAATAAAAATGGTATAATTTAATACTGTCACATATTTTCAGTTAATAATATTGAATGTGAGGATATTGCATTACATATATTATATAGAGCTATTTTTGTTTAATTCAAAAGTACCCATAACACAAATTTAATGAATTTTGAGTTCTAGATGTGTGAATTGCTAACCGTCTATTTACAGGAGTTCAATATAGGCAATATGACAAGTGGCATGTTATAGATAGTGTATTTGTGAACATATAGGCGCATAGCGGCATAGCAAATAATCATTGTAGTGCGACACTGATTATAAGGCATAACTTAATTTATTTATACATCAATGAGCAATAAATCGAAAATTTAAGCCTCTAATCAAATATTATAACTTATAACAGTTGAAATGCGAGAAATATAGCAACTACAGTTGAATAAATATGTTTATTATTTAATACAGACGAATAATAATTTGTTTGGAGGTATTTTAAAGTCGAAATTAACAAATATTACTATTTTACACACTTTTAGGGCAATGGTCAAAGTTGTATAGGGTCAGAAGTTATAAACACTTTTTGTTAACTTTTTTGAGTACTTATTAATTATTTATGATTACACAATTTTTAAATTTATACTCTATTTTTAAAATTTCGTACTGTACATTAGTCATTTAAATACCATATCCCGTTATTATTACAAGTTGATGTTGTAAAAATAAATAAATAGACAAAAACCAGATAATATTGTCATTTATGACTCTAAATTCAGTTAATAAGATTGTATTTGGTTAATTATAGGTTGACATTGTGTACATTTCGTATAATTTATTATATTGATGAAATCGATGAATAGTGGGTGAAGTATTAATGGGTATTTCCATTCACAATAAAATAGTAGGTATCTTAAACTGAAGGCACGCCTGCTGTGCATGAACTTTCAACTCCACATTCATCTGTGCCTCTGAGAATTTTAAACATTCCTTTGTCACCCCATTGTTCACCCCAAGAATTGACCATCAGCCAATACGGTGTACCTTCTTCTACGCCCCATCCGATCATTTTAACTGCATGCCCTCCCAGGTACGATGCGTTCTCGGTCTTTTGGTAGACTCCTATAAAAATATATATTATTATAATATTATACATGATGGAAATATTGCAAACATGCAATTGCCACTATAAAAAATTACACATATTATTAATACAATATTAATAGTTTAGCTTACCAGCCATGGTAGTCTATGTTAGTGTTATGAATAAGTTTGTAGATTATAAATAAATAAGACACGTACCAGATTCGTAACTCGTAAAGTCATCGTAAACGTCGAACGACGCCTCAATGGGTCCGTACACCATCGTGTCTTTCTGCATGGTAGTGTTGCTCAGGTAGTATGCGTCTTTCGCTATATAAACATACAAAATGGAATTAATTTTGTGAACTATTACACGACCGGCCTAACAAGAAACGTTTGAATATGTTCATTTCGATTTACTTTTGTAATGGTTTTTCTTGTAATTGATTGTTTCGTCACCGTAACATTTCTTTGAACATTTATGATTACGTTCGGTTGGCTGTCCCGAGCATGAATTATGTCCCTCATCATCTCTCACGCAAGGCGGTACTCTGTACGGTTGGCATCCCTATACATGATACATTATGAATTTATGATATTTTTAATTTGTAGACCATTATAAACTTGAATGTGTATTTAAATATTTTATGTTAAATTGCTCAAATGACTTATTGTCGATAAAGTTTAAACATTAAGGCATTATTATTATTAATTTATTTATCATTTTACGTCGGTAGTGTTGTAGTTGCCTCCGGTGACAACGCCGTGTCTTTTGAAATATTTCCAAGCTTTCAAAGGGTTACCTCCGTTACATCCAAAACCGCATGTGTGACAGCAAAACGTTAGCTCTTCAGCGGATATGAGTTCATTAAATTCTCCATCTGTCGCTATACACAGTCGGTCAGCGAACGCTCCGGTAGTACCATGAGCCTGTACATTAATTTTATTTAATTGAACAACATAGTGTAATAATATAATACAATACATCGAGTGTAGTTGGTGAGTACTTGTGCAACAGATATTTTATGCACAACGTTATTCGTTCATTACCCAACAGGATCCACAATTTCCTTGATTACGGACTTCCCCGATTGTTTTGCAATTTTTCCATTCCAATCTTGAGTCGAAAAATTCTGGAACTTCGCCATTGTCCACGTACAATATATCATTTTCCTTGATTGGACTTTTATTAAGACCTAAGAGACGCTTCGAGCCTAATAACCGAACGATATCTTCTCTTGGCGTATTTTCAGGAAAATTTTGTTTGGCCTAAAGAACATTAATAATACATTTTTTAGTGTTATAAAAATTGTATTACAAAATCTTATTTTTACAAATATGCTATAGTTGTATTTTAATTTAATTTAGTTTACAAATATGCATCACGCCTAATTGTCTATGTTATTTACATTTTTTTTTATTTACAAGATTATTTAAGGTACTTGAGCTAAAACCATTTAAATTGTATTTAAAACACGATGTAAAAAAATAACTGTTACGTATTATATACTTTTTAAAAATTAATATTTTTTTATACATTTACGTACACATATTATTATTATGTATAATAATATGTATGTAATCTATATTTGATAGTCAATTACATTTTTGGTACATTAAAATAGGAATACTTGAATCTTACCTTCCAAGTCTTAGCAACTTCGTTAATTTTGTTTACATACTCTTTACTTAAGAAATGTGCTTGTTCTGTAAGGTATACACTCAGTAATACCACAGATATCAAAATTACGAATTTTACCATTATTATTTTATAAAAATGAAAAAAAAGGTTTAATTACTGTTCATACGTGTTTATTGTGGAGCAACACAATAATAATTAATATAGTCGGTGTAGGTAATTTATATAGTTTTTCTACAGCATACTCTTACATCATGACTCATGTAGGTACACACTTTAGGTTCATGAGGAAGAAAACACTTTTATTGTAATTACGTTTCAAACGTCTTATCGGTTTTTATTTTATTATTTAAACAATACTATCAGTAATATGTATTAAAATATTACAGATCGTATACAATTTACTAATGGATTCTCAAAACGCAAGAAAACGATTAGATAGTTAATTATTCTTGTGTAGGTTTTTGTCTATCACAAATATGATTTCTTTTTTATTGGATAAATATTAACAAGCGTTTTTATACCTTATTAAATTATTTTAAATTTAATTTATGATGGAAAAAACAAGACAGTTAATTAGTAAGGGATGAAAGCAGTGTTTAAATTGGGAGTATATAAGAAGGAGGATACAAAAGTGTTAAAAAAATGTGCACATTTGTGCACTAATAAGTACCTGAATATTTAAATGTTTTTTTGAGTAGGATTTAATTAGAAGAGGTACACATATAATATGTTCTAAAAATGAGAGGGACTCCATCCTCCTATAAGTCATAAATGTATTATTCCAAGAACTACTCACTATGGTTATGTAAACATTTTAAAGTTATTCAATTCAGAAACTCTAAAAATACGTAGAAATTCATCATACAACAACTTTCTTTCCAAATTGCTGAGTAATGAGATAGATGATTCATTTTTATTAAGTAAATTAAACTTCAAATTTAATAAACACTACACTCGCAACAATCATTTATTTTATATTTCTCATTTTAAAAAGTACACATCTAACGACCCAATAAACTTTTTAATATCTTCTGGAAATAATCAATTACTTAAATAATCATTGTATGTANATGTTCGAGGGCCAAAAAAAATTTAAACATTATAAACTTTATAATTATAATGAATGTATTTATTTTCGTATTAAAATCAAAGTTTAAGAAAAATTAATTATTTATAAAGTAATTATGTATTTCATACTAAAAATAACAAATGTATTCTTAAAAGTTATTGAGAAAAATGACATGTCTTGTCTTGAGCCAGTTTTTCAAGATTTTATACCCTTGGAGAACAACTAATGCTCAGTGTTTTCAAGGTGAACATTGGTTAATTTTGAACGATATTTATTTTTTAAGAATGTCATTTTGAGAATGAAGTTTCACATATTATGTATGTGGAGCCAAACATGGTAAATAATTTTACGACCAGTGTTTTACATTTCATGAACTTATCCAAAACATGCTTTGCCCAAAAATCTTTAGTAGGTTAGGTTAGTTTTGTACATTTTCAATGAAATATCTTCTTGCAATACAATAGTTTCCATTTGAAGTGAACATTTTGGAACTTTGAACAATTTTGTAGCTACATAGATCCATTCTCCAGTCGGAGAAACTTTATAAGGATTTTAAAAATTACGACAGTTTTACAATTTCTGCAAAGTCTTTGAATCGCTTACCAATTCTTCACCCATGTCCGGAAAAAAACTTAAAAACATGCTGCATTCTAAAATGTGGGCAAAACCAGAATTATTGAATTATTTTTGACAGTCCCATCTGTGGGCTGCCCATAGCTGATCCTTGTATTATATAATAGCTTTTTTTAAATTTCCACTAACAAGAACTTACGAGAAACCTTCAATTAAATTTTAATGTTTTTATTTTTTTGACAGGGCTAAAGTTATTTTCATCGATAATTTAAAAAAACTAATACGATTCGAAATTGTTCTTATAGATAAATCAAAAAAAGTCAAAATATTTTAAAAGTTGGAAGGTGTATAGAATATGTAAGCATAAAAATTCGGTAAAAGTTTTTTGTATATACGGTTTTTTTTAATAGTTACCTACACTAAAAAAACAATATCAATTTAGTCGAAAACTTTTTAAGTAAATATCTCCGTTTTCCATTAGTTTATTTTTGTTTTTTCCGAGACTTTTGAGAACTACTGGTGTTCTTTTAACTTTTGAACTCCAAAAGTACAAACTATATTCACTTTTAATTATGCTTAAATAGAAAATAGAAGTACTATTACTGTCCCTTGCAATGACAAGCACACACACAAATAAATAGACCAATTATTAACACACTGATGAATTGGTAATTAATAACTTATAGTTGGATTTTTTTATGTTTAGACCTTGTAATTTCTATGTATGTGTTTTGTGAAGGAAAATAAGAAATATTAATATGTGGTTACGAGTCGCTTCGACCATGTGCTTTCAAGTTGCCCATTGTCAGACCTTTTGCAACCTCCCAATTAAAAGTGATATGACGTCACAGCGAGAAGTTTCCCAGTTTGAAATGTTATGAGGATACATCTAATTTATAGAATTGCCTGGGCCATCGATTTACAGCCCAGCCAGGTGAAACTAATTTTTTCTGAAGCCCGGTCAGGCCAAGTTAAAAAAATGATGTGAAAAAAAAAGTTGTAGTCCAAGGATTTTTTTACAAGCCCGGTCAGATCCAGTCCAAATCATTTTTTGATAAAATTAAGCTTTGTCTGGTCCATTCCAAAATATTATGTGAAAAAAGCTACCTAAAAAGGTCTACCGTGGAACTGTGGAAGTAAACGTTAGGTGTATTTTACACCTTATAAAGTCATGTTAAAGACATAATATGTCATTTATGTTGTTATTATTTTAATAAACTGTTTTAATAATCCATTAAAAGTAGTTTTCAATGTAATTTCTGCGATTATAATATTCAAAATAATATCTGATTGTCGGGTAAAATATTATAAATGTATATTATAAATTGTATTAAGTTTTTTCAAAATATGTGTATCATTACTTCGTTATCGTATGGTGATATTAAACTATTAATTATTGAACTATTACCAACATAAATTGTGGAACATAACTACAAGTAAGAAAATAAGGGACTTTCATAAAAATATAGTTAGTTTTAATACTTTAAAAGTTTAAACACAGTTTTACTGATCAAACTAGACACAAATGAAATAGTGCGTAGATGGCGGTAGAGTGATAAATTGTATACGGATCAGTGGCGGAAAGACAACAAACAAGAATAAGAACAATATAATTGTAAAATTTTATATAAAAAAAAAAAAAATAATAATACATTTTTTCATTTTAAAATCAATAATTAATTGTATTCATATCTTATACCAGTATTTAGTATGGGGAGTAGAAACTGCTCAGATTTTCATAGTCCACTTACTACTCTCAAATATTAATATAGGTACCTCATTAGTTCGTTCCTTATTAGAATACTCTCCATTGATTTGGAACCACCACAGTGCAGGGAATAATGAGCAACTTGAAAAAGTGCCAAGTACATTTCTTAGATGTATAAGTCATAAATGTATTATTCCAAGAACTACTCACTATGGTTATGTAAACATTTTAAAGTTATTCAATTCAGAAACTCTAAAAATACGTAGAAATTCATCATACAACAACTTTCTTTCCATATTGCTGAGTAATGAGATAGATGATTCATTTTTATTAAGTAAATTAAACTTCAAATTTAATAAACACTACACTCGCAACAATCATTTATTTTATATTTCTCATTTTAAAAAGTACACATCTAACGACCCAATAAACTTTTTAATATCTTCTGGAAATAATCAATTACTTAAATAATCATTGTATGTATTATTATTATTATTATTATTAGTATCTTTTATTATTTAACATCATATTATTTTAAATTATATTATATTATCGTTATTTATTCAAATATATTGTGAATTGGACATTTGTCGGTATAAATAAATAAATGAATACATATATTTAAATGGTTAACTATTCATTATTTTTATTAATATTGTAATTATTTAGAACTACAATTTATATTAATAAATATTAAATTAAAAAATACCAAACTGTCCATCAAGATTGAAATTGCAATACAAATGATTTGGGTTGAATGATAGATTTTTGGGTTTAAATAACTTTTGATTTAATATTTTTTTTAAAAACCAAGGGATTCGCTTCGCTGTATAGTAGGTTTAGACAGTTTAGGGTCTACAATGTAGAGTCTACATCATCATTAAGTAGCGGTCAACATTATATACGACGCGTTATTTACATATTTTGAATTCAATGATAAATAATTGAATACGATAAAAACAATTCTGAATGGAGACAATCTTAGAAATTTATGTTTTATTAGTAAATACGATGGGTTGAAAGAAATTTTGGTACAAATACAATTTTTGGGTACTACAAAAAAAAACTATAATCATTATTTGTCTTTTAAATATCCATTTTCTTTGAAATTTGTACTTGAAATGCCTATACAATAAATGTTGGATCTGTGTATTTGAGATTTTTGGGTGTTTTTTAAAGTGTATGTGCTCATTGTATATTAATATAATGTATATGTTACTGTGAATGTCTGCAATTGGTGAGTGCTGACAGTCACCGGTTAATGTCGTCATACACCAAAGTCATTGGTGAATGTTAGCATATTAATTAAATTTGTACTGTTTGTAAACATTTACTAGCGAATTTCGACATTTATAGAACGATATTGGTGAATGTTGGTAAGCCGATATTATTTAATCTGATCTCATCTAATAATCTAGTACCTACCTATTAACTAATATACAAGGTATTGTACATACAAGTTAATAATTTCAATAAAATGTTTAATTATTTT
Source organism: Myzus persicae (assembly GCF_001856785.1). NCBI lineage: Eukaryota > Metazoa > Arthropoda > Insecta > Hemiptera > Aphididae > Myzus > Myzus persicae. The sequence goes on from NW_019103990.1 coordinate 53,590, forward strand.
ACTCTGTGACTTATTATATCTGGATAACCACCATGCAATATGCTGCCTGGTTAACATTTTGTATGATATTGTTATTCAACGTAGTTATAGTGTTATCGTAGTATAGTGATTTGCACAATAACCAAAACATTTTTTT
>NW_019103990.1:55273-202041 GCF_001856785.1 Myzus persicae
GTTATTTACATATTTTGAATTCAATGATAAATAATTGAATACGATAAAAACAATTCTGAATGGAGACAATCTTAGAAATTTATGTTTTATTAGTAAATACGATGGGTTGAAAGAAATTTTGGTACAAATACAATTTTTGGGTACTACAAAAAAAAACTATAATCATTATTTGTCTTTTAAATATCCATTTTCTTTGAAATTTGTACTTGAAATGCCTATACAATAAATGTTGGATCTGTGTATTTGAGATTTTTGGGTGTTTTTTAAAGTGTATGTGCTCATTGTATATTAATATAATGTATATGTTACTGTGAATGTCTGCAATTGGTGAGTGCTGACAGTCACCGGTTAATGTCGTCATACACCAAAGTCATTGGTGAATGTTAGCATATTAATTAAATTTGTACTGTTTGTAAACATTTACTAGCGAATTTCGACATTTATAGAACGATATTGGTGAATGTTGGTAAGCCGATATTATTTAATCTGATCTCATCTAATAATCTAGTACCTACCTATTAACTAATATACAAGGTATTGTACATACAAGTTAATAATTTCAATAAAATGTTTAATTATTTTACTCTGTGACTTATTATATCTGGATAACCACCATGCAATATGCTGCCTGGTTAACATTTTGTATGATATTGTTATTCAACGTAGTTATAGTGTTATCGTAGTATAGTGATTTGCACAATAACCAAAACATTTTTTTTAATGGAAAACATATTTGGAGTATTTTATAATAAATTTAATATCTAAAAAATTAGCTACCAAAAATGGTGTTATAAATAAATTATACACCAGAAACTAGTTTTCAATATGTAAAGAAAATTTAATATCAATCACTGATCTACATATGGAACAAAAAATTTCCTTAAGCCAAGCTTTTGCATCAAATTCATCAACCGGTGGGCAATGGTATGTAAGATGTAATTGCAAAACGTAACCTATGTCAACATTAACCAAAATCCTGATGTAAATGACAACATCCACTAGTACATGTCTATATTATTTACATTTTTCAACATTCACCAATTTAGTAGGTGATTGTCAGCACTCACCAATTGTGGATATTCACAGTAACATANACTAGTACATGTCTATATTATTTACATTTTTCAACATTCACCAATTTAGTAGGTGATTGTCAGCACTCACCAATTGTGGATATTCACAGTAACATATACACACATACAATTTAATATGATGAGTTTAGAATTGTTAATTTATGTCCTTACTCCTTACTAGAAACTATTACAATTAAAGACAGTGACTAACTTCGTCCATGTTAGTATGTTTTCATACCTGTTACAATACCTCTACTCATTTATTGCACTCACTTTTAGGTAAAAATTTTTTTCGTGTTGCATTATAAAAACTGTCGGACAAAGCATTTTCAAATGTTATTTCAAAAATATAATTATATGAAAGTGTTTTTTTTTCAAGACATTAGACCTCAATTATTATGGACATATACTACAAACCGAATTATATTCTAATACACAAAATCATGTTGAACTTTAAACGGTATTATCAAGAATATACTAGAATTTTTCTAACAACTTTTACAGTTTTACTGGATCATTAATTTATAATGACAAGATCAGGAGTATACCATTTGCAGGTAGGTACCAACCCAGTGGCGTACAAATGGGGGGAGGTAGAAAAAAATCCCCCTCCCCAGAACAAAAAATTCCAATTTTGAAATGGTTAAAATGGTTAAAATGAAAAATATACACTTCATGAAGATGTCATCATATGTATAAAATTAAGTATTTGTAAATTATGATGGAATCACAAAAATATTAATTTTTCGTCCGAGGAGGTAAAGATACAAATAAATGTTTACTATATTTACATAAAAACTATTTTTGAATAGATATTAAATATTGTTTATCATTATTAGTGAATTGTCTCTGTCTGTGACCTGTTGTCCACGAGTGTGAGTCTATTTTTGTAATGGCATACCCACATACGGCGTCATCGAAATATTATTTTAATTTATAGGTTTTAGACAGTAAGTGTTACCGCTGGGTGATTATTTAATCATGTCAACCATGCCAATATGTTATATAAATCATCATACATGCTTATTGTAAAATTTATTTATAGATTGTATGTTTTAAAAATAAAAGTTAAAAAAAAAATGTATAGCTATACCCCTTATCTCTTGTTTATTAAATTATTTATAATAATATACAACAATGACAAATGATATGATTGCACCTAGACCACTCTAAATTATAATGCCATAATTTGTATAAATAAATAATATGAATCGAATTTGTAATTAATTCTTTTTTTATTGAATAAATGTTTGAAGAACGTTGTAAAATCTGTACAGTGCATAATAAGTAAATATTATTAATAATAATATTCAAACAAAAGCGGGGTAAGTGGGTAACACTCTGCTGTACAGAGTAGAGAGTCGCTGTAGGTAGTTGCTATGTTAAATTTGAATTTAATGATGTTACATATAATTCAATATTATTGTTTAACATGAAAAACTATTCTGAGCGAAATCAGTCTATATCGGTAAAGCACGATTCTGTACGTTTCATCTCTTTGGGAACAAGATTCCGTACGATTTTGATCAGACAATGGTTTGTCAAAATGACCCCAAAAATAATACGATAGGTACGTACGATTTTCTGTGCAATGTTACCAATTGTTATTTACCATTGTAAATTCGTTTAATTTTCTTGAAAAGAGTTAAAAAGTTAAGATTTACCAATTAAATTGTATAAATTATTTAAAAAAATATTTACCTATAAAATTGTTTAAAAATAATTATAATAGGTTTGATACCTTGGTACTTGTTACAAATACTTGTCAAATAGTTTTATCATATTATTAAGAAACAAATATTCGTTTTATTCGTTTATTGTGTGATCTGCCATGTGAATCGGCCAGTTCACTCTGTACAACAGGTGCCGGCTCCGGCGTTCTGAGCTTGGGGGACCAGCCGGCAAAATCCGATCGTCTCTTTGGACCCTCACTAATAGTTATCGTTACGTATACGCGGAAAACGACCAAAACGTATGTCAAACGTTATAACTAAATCAAATAGTCAAATACCTAGATACCTATAAATCTGGCAACATTGCATTAAAATCTTGGATATAAAACGTTCGGAATCTTGTGCCTTAAAATGTTCACGATTCCGTAAGCTGATAAGGTCATAAGGACCGTAGGGAATCGTGTTTACCCGCCTATATTATTAGGTAGGTAAATTGTATGATATTATTGCGATTAAAGTAATTTATTTTAATATTAGCCATTAGTACTTACTACAATAGGTGAAATTAATTGTTGTTCAAAAAATTGCATTTGAAAATGTTAATGTGTGTATAAAATATAATAACTTACCTACTTTAAAAGTTTCAAGTATACCCATGAATAATATTTTTAAATTACAACCAGATAACCAGAATCGTTATTCTTGGTTTAAAATGTTTTAATATTATGTAATTTCATCAAAATTTGAACATAACTTACTATGACAAAAAATTGTTTATATATTTTTATATTTTTTGGTTACAGAATAGACTACCTATGTGGTGTACTTATTAACTATTACCTTGTTATAAACTATGAATGTTTAGCTACAAATTAATTCATAAATTTTCTATTTTGATAAATGCTATCAAAATTTGAACTCTAAATGCTTATAAAAAAAATGTTGCATACTTATTTTGAATACCTACTATTAAACTGATATTGTAACATTTGTAATAATATGTGAGGCGCCTTGTATTCATTTTTTAAGCTTTTTGACCTAGATATTAAAATTTTTATGATATTTAAAGAAAAAAAAAATTTTTTAAGTGGAAATATTCATAAACAGCTCAAATAACAAGTCAAAATATTTTTAAAAGTATTTTTATCAAGTACAGAAAATAATAAAAATAAATATAAACTGAAAATGTATTTGTTTTTGTTTTATAATGACAACTAAATAAGAAAAATCACTTCATTCTTATAAATAGTTCAACAGGAGTCAATATATGTTATGGTGAATAAAAAATGCAAATATAAACATTCTGTGAAAATGTCATGTATCTATACGGCGATAATTTTTTAGAGTTCACCAAAAACCGAAATCGATTTAGTCAAAAACCAATTTTGAGTAAGAATCTCAGTTTTTCTTTAATTTTTTGTTTGTTTATCCTGACGCTTTTGAAACGATTGGGAATTTTTTTTCTTCTGACTAGTACTAATTAGATTTACATTCCTATCAAAAACAACGCTGTTAAAGAAAATCTTTCTGTCTTTCTTTGTCCTAAAAGGTGATGACAGACACAAAAAAACACACACATTGTTTTAGAATTAATACATTCATCACTTAAACCGTAGGTACTTAAATATATATTATATACAAATGGCTTGAAGGGTGTAAACTGTGTTATCGTTCACAATCAGCGCCTACTGTTATTTTCATAACATTTATTCATATTTATAATTTTAAAATAAATTATATATTTGTTTTTATTGTAATTATTAAATAAGTAAGTCAAACATTATTTAATTATAAGTAAATATGATATAATACAAGATGGGTACCATCTATAGTAGTACCACTAATAACAATAACTTAATGAGTTTAGCTGAGTATACAACAACTAAAATACAATAAGTTATTATCTTTTAATTTCTTTTAATTTATTATTAATAACAATATAATATAATAAAGTATATTATAGCCTGTAGGTAATGCAATATAATTAAAGGTAGGTACTTGGAAACGAAGAGCACTATATTATAGAGTACCCATATACCATAGGTTGTAGCAGAAATACCTACCTATTACCTAAAGTAGGTCAATTAGTAATTACTAATTACTAATGTACATTCTACTCGGTGGGAATATTGATGAAAATTTGAAAATTGAATGAAGTACCTATTATACCTGTGTATGATTGCAGTACCTACCTGACTCGACTCGACGAAGTTTATATTATTTTTATAATTGTATGCACCATTTAATGAAATATAATAGGTACCTACGTCTGAGCAAAGACTGAGTATTTGTCTGTATTTATTATTTATTATGTATTGTTATTTGTTTTTTATATCAATTAGCAATAATATTAACTATTAAGTTATCAACTAGTTATTTATTTAATAAAACTATATTATATCGTTCGGACACTTTTAATACCGAATAATACGTCGAGTTTAATACGTACACATATTTTATCCTCTTTGTAAATATTTAAAAAATGTAAACGCGTAGATAATTTATTGTACATATAAATATTAAGTATGATTATATGAAATTTGACGTGTGTGGGAGTGTCTAAGTGTTATTAATATTATTTAGTAATATTATTACATAAGTAATTATCTACGTAGCTAGATATATTATATAATATATAGCATATATACCTTTATAAATTATAATATTATTTACTATGAGATGTAAACCATTTTTAGGTGTCAGTGATATATTTAATAATCAATTACAAATTACACACCAATCACAAAAGTACATCCATGAATTGCGTATTGTGGCTATTTGTTAGATACTCTTTACAAAAAACATTCGCTTGTGCTGCTCCGAAATCATAATAGCATGTAAGTAATTCTTCTACAAACCTACGAATGTATCTCAAACAGTTACTTTCAACTTACGTAACTATATTAAATCTTCTGAAACGATGTTTGAAATCAGATACTTATTTTGACGTTTGACTTGTTTGAGTGGCCGATATTTTTCCATGATTTTGGGCTTATTAAAGAAATAATAGGTACTTAATATTATTTTATTTTGTTAAAAATTGAAATTTATAAGTTGATGACTGACATCCCAATCGTACCTACCTATAACATTATGCTTAATGAGCTTTGACATTATGCAATTATATAATCGAATAGCTCAAAAATTATGAATACAAACTGCCGTGCTCAAACGGCTGCTACGCCAACAGTCAACAAGCTAGTAAGACAGTAGTTCTCAACCGGGCGACATGGACCTAGCTTAGGGATGACGCAGAATTTTAACAGGAAAATAAAATAAAAATTTTAAAAATTAATCTCGCTCTTTCCACCATCAACCCTAGGATTCCCCAACTTTGTATAAAACACCAGGGTCAAATTTTACATTAAATTTATATAAATCATTATTTTTGTTTTAACTTTTACTTTTTTTATTTGCTAATTTAAAGTTTATGTGTTTAAATTTAAAGTGTCAACGTTTTGAACATGCTTTTTTTGTGTACTGTAATTTTTTTTTTAATAAAAGAATAATTTTAAAATATACAGCTAAGATTGTTTATTATTTTGATGTTAGGGTGACGCAGTGTTTGATTCTAGTGGCTAAAGGTGACATGAATCAAAAAAGGTTGAGAACTACTGCAGTAACACGTTAGTGAGTTAGGTACATCACGTACATCATGTGTAGTCATGCAACAATGAACTTACTGTCTTGTCACACCAATACATCATGTTATGATAACTAAAGAAGGATACCTGACTGACATCGTGTGCATTCATATCAGTAGTACAATGACAGTATTAAACCGCCTTTCTTTGTGTGAGCCTTTAAGACCTAGATGAATGCGACGAGAACCAAGATGTTTGCGACGTGGGATTTTACTTGAACTAAGTCAGCAAATACTATTACGATTATGAAACATTTTGCTACCCAACCATAAGTTAAATTTGGGGGAGGGGCTAAGCACCCTCCAAGACCAACTGTAGCAATTCCAAAATGATGTTTGTATTTAAAAAAGTTTATTTTGACAAAATTCGTAAAAATTATGAAAAAATGGAAATTATTTGAAGTAGCAATTCATAAAAATTGTTCTTTTTATATCTAAGAACTGAAATTTTAGTACAAGATCCCTCATAAATTTGTCTACTTTTATCGAAAAAAATTGTTGTCTGGTCAATGAAATATTTATGACTGTCGAAGTTCAAATTTTTACAACATTATGGATATTCACTTGATTTCTTATGGAGTGATTTTCTTATTTTGTTGTAATTAAAAATGAATAAATGTAGATACTTAAAATTTTCGTCATATGTTTATTTTCTTGTTTTCTATACTTGATAAAATTTTCAAACAATTTTGACTCGTTTTGAGCTATTTATGTACATTTTAGTTTTATAGTTTTTTTTTTCTATATATTTCTATAAAATATTATTCATTATTTCAAAAACCTTTAAAATGTAAAACAATGGTCCTGATAATATATTGTTACAATATAACAGTTGAAAAGCATTAGAAATATACAGGCTTAATTTTTTTTATAAGCATTTAAATTTAAAATTTTGAAAAACTATCAAATTGAAAATGGATAAATTATTTTATAGCTAAAAATGTATAAAATGTTAAATTTTTATAGCTTAAGATTGAAAATTTACAACAAGATCCCACATAAGTAGTTAGTTGTGTAACCATAAAATATAAAAATATACATAAACCCAGCTATTTTATAATTATTTTAAGTTAAAATTTAGACGAAATTACATATAATTACCAAGAATAACGATTTTGGTTAAATTGTTTGACGATGTCTCTAAATTGCCTATCTAACGCGCCGTTATAAATATTATAAAACTATTGCAGAACTTCTTTTAATCTTTAGAAAATATATAATAATATGGTATATTATGTAGCTTATAAAAAAATTATTATTTCTCTTAATTGTTATTTTTCTAATGTCTTAAATATATTTTTTTTTGTTTTTGATTCATTTGTAGTATTAATGTATTTTCTTGGTATAGGTATACCTGTATTGTAACTGTGCCGGCCACTATCAAACAATATTTCAATAAGCAATCTGTGTTTGGGAATACACTGTTGCAGAATAAGAAATTCACATAATTATTTATTTTAAACTCTGATACTATTGTACTTTTGTACAAACCACCTCATTAATAATAATTATAATAAGTTGTACATTTAATAGCATACTTACATTAATTTGTTTGTTATTATAGTCAATATTTGATATTGAATTCCAATAACCATAGTGCAATTAAAACTTAATGATTTTACCCACAAATGCTTGATACACTTGGACTGTTTTGTAATCCAAAAATTTGCTGGCATATTTTTTTCACTCACAACTCTGGTCTCTTGTGTTGGTGTTCAAGTGGAGTATAAGCTACGAAGTGCTTTTATAATATGATGTGCATGGTTGGCCTTACAAATTTATTATACCTATATTAATTGTGATTTGTGAATAAATATATTCTTTCAATCAGTGGTTAACAATATTATGCTCGAACTCTGCACATAGTTTTTATAATGTAAGCAAGTACATTAAGTACGCACAATATTTATGTAGAATTTAAAAATAAAAAAATTGAAAGCCACTTTTAATTTACCGAAAGTCGTTAACACAAAACTAATGAAAACTAATGAAGAAGTGTTAAGTACTCCATATACTCGTAAAAATATAATAAGTTCCTAAGTTGTTAAATGTGTGAACATTTTTTTTTTTAAAGTGACCATAAAATATTAACTGAGTGTACTTAAATTGGACAACATCAAAAAACAGTGAATTTCACATTTTTTTTAATCAAAATATTCATTATCTTAACAAAATTATTATAAACGATCGTTCACTGCGTAGAGTGGAGTCGAAATATTATTAGTGAATACTGACGAGTTATCGACAACCTGTCTTCGTATCCGGTATATAATATACATACTTATATTTAATAACGATAATGTTGCCTAGTAAACTATAAACCAAAATAATTTTATAAAAAAACTTCATTTCAAGCTCATCTAATTTCACTAGAGTTTTTATATTATTATAATCTGTTAGTAACAGTATAATGTCGACTTTTAGTGAACCCGGTACTATTTGGTATTTCACGGGTGATGAACAGGAACCATTTTTGGTATCACCCTTAAGAGGTAAAATAAAAACATAAAAATTATTTAAAGCTGCCAAAAATCACTTAAGACTTTTTGAACAGATTTTATTTATAAAATATAATTTTGTATAACTCACATGGTAAACTTAATTTATAAGACCAAATAAAGTATTATATGATATTTTCTGTATCTATGCTTATTCGAAATTAAATAAACGATAAATATGTAGTTGTAGTATAATAATGATTTATACTTACAAGTTACAACTAAATATCACGCTGAACCACTTCGTTTATATCTATTCAGACCCTTTATTATAGAATAATATCATATTATTATTCCTTAATATGTATCTAAATAAGATTTAAGATGTAATGACTTATAATCTAGCACCGTTATTTGTACAGTTGTAACTAAAATTTATTTTAATACATTTTTCTTAGAGTGTACACCAGATCAAATAAGAGCGAAGTTGGAATTTTTAGAAAAAAATATTTTGTTACTTAGATGCGAATGCGAAGTGTTAGAACTGAATTTGGTAAAAGCACAACCCGACCTTGCAATTACAAGTAAAATACTGATTTCATCAATGTATACAATATTATATTACAGTTATATTAATATATTAATTATAGTAATAATAATATTATACATTTTAATGTTTTGGTACTCAGACACAATTGACGTATCGTGGATGCCCTATGATTTCAAAGCCGAAGAACATAGTTTATCTACAGCTTCTCCTAAAGTTCCAAAATTATCAAGAGAAAAGCTTCGCCAGTCTATGATTTTATCGAAATCGAATAAGTCTGTTCTTGGTAGCATATATAGTGTTGTTAATACTGCGATTAAAATGAATAAGTACGTTAAGTTTAAGAAACTTGGTTCGTATTAAGAAATATTCTATTCACTTAACTTTTTACAATTTTTCATTTATTTGCAAATTATGAACATTTTGTATAATTCAATATTCATGAACAAGATTGAATAAGGTAGAAACTTGAAAAAAAAGTATCTGGATACATATTATAATTATTGTACATGGTAATATACAGAGTTAAAAATGAGCCAAATTCACACGCCAAATAATAATAAATAACTAAGATGATTTAAAAACTATTATTGTCATTCATGAAATATCTACACGAATTAACGTGCTTAAACCTATGAGTCTTAAGTTGTTACGAGCATTTTCTGCCACTTTTTAATCAAATGTTAAGAACATTATTAATTCAGTTGACTGAATATGTTAAATACTCTTAATCATTGTACGTAGTACGTACAAGATAAATAACAAATACAACGTACATGGCACATGCAAATTAAATCTTTTAACTATAATTCGATAATATGACAACTACCTGTAGTTTATTCGTTTGAAGATTTATATATTTCCTATTTGTATGGATTGTACGGTTTCTTAAAAGGATATCAATACACCAAGTGATTGCCGAGGTAGAGAAAGCATTAATAACTCTGGATGAATATTTCGATAAAATAAACAATAAGATGATTAAAAATCTCGATAAAATTGAAAACGAAACTGAAAACATTGAGACCGAAATTAATAGACAACTTCAATACATTGAAACCTATAGGTGTGTATTATTTATAATATTCTTATTTTATTTTAATTCGATTAAACGTATAGGTATTATTATATATCCCTCAAAAAATACCATTCTCATTTTAATTATAATATAATGGTTCATTTTATTCTAAGTTTATTCAAAAATTAAAAAAAAAAGATTTCTTTAATGAACCGAGAACTGTAGACTGAACTATTTTTGCATTACTTCGGCCCCGGGCCAAAAAGATTCTGCGTAAATTTGTATTTTGTCTATGTAGCGCGTGGGTCAGAGTGCGCTTACATATTTTTAAAATTTATCTGAATATTTTAAGAATGTCATTTGGTATGTAATAACATTTATAATATACGTAAAAGCTTAAAATTTAAATTCTCCATGAATTATTTTTTTTTAATTACAACAAAATAACTAACATCGATATATTTTTTGTTCAAATATGTAATTCAGTCAAGATTTGAACTTCAAATGCTTATAAAAAAAATCATACATTTATATCTTTAATCTTTTTAAATGACTATAATAAACTTATAAGAAAGGACGTGGAAATATGATCGAATTGGGTGGTCCATAGGACTGAACTGTAAAATACATACCGAGTTCTGCGTGTGATACATGTATTTATATGTCTACATTATATAACTATATATTTAAATATTATACGTATAGGGAGAACGTCTTGGTGGCTGGCGTCAACAGATTAACCAAACGCATACCAGCCGATAAATATCAGAAATTCATAAAAAAAAAATTGATGTCGTCGACGATATACCTGAACGACCTTCAATTCAAAATAACTGATGCCATCACCGAGGAGCAAACTTTGCACGAAAGATACGTGACTTCAAAACATATTCGGGATACGGTATTCGAAACGGACATGCATAACGTCAGGATGATGAACAAAAAACTACTAAAAGAACAAATCGAAATGACCACAAAGAATAAAGAACTTAAACAGCACCTAAGTATGTATATTATATTGTAGGCCGAGAACAGTGCTAAAATTAGTAACAAAAATAACTAGAAACATTCTCAAAATTTTTTAATTAATCAAAGAATAACATTGGGGGATATTCCATTTAATACATACAAACAAACATAATAATAACATAATACCTATAATATACGAGTATAATATAATAATAGGTATTAGGTAGGTACGTAAATGCGTTTATTTTGTCTAACCTTATAATAACTAATTAATAACCATATAATAATATAATAATAATATTTATTTTTGCAAATATATGTACACATAATAAAATTGACAAATAAACAATATGCAACACTGCCTGTAACTTATAGGCTATAAGCATATAGCTTGTATAGGAAGAAATGAGTTCAGTTTATAAGTTAGGAATAATTTAATCAAATATAAATATTTGTTTAAATATTGCCAAAGTCTGGAGAATCATATAACAGTAGCTAGGTCATAGGTATTCAATTTTCTGATTCCTAAGTTTGACTTAAGTCAAATTCAGCAAATTCCTCGGTAATAATTATTAACGAGGAATTTGCTAATATTATTACAGCGATTTTCCCCTAGCAGTCGATAAACTCGAGTAATACCAATAGATGCCGCTCTCTTTTACACCTGTTGAACTAAGTAAGTTTATATGTACATTTTTCCTGTCGCTTTTGAAAACTATTCGGAATTTCAAATTTTTACCTCCCGAATGCACCAACATCATTCACTTTCCTACCAGAAAATTTGCTGTTGAAGAAAATCGATGCACCTTTACTGCGCAAACCTTTATGATGGACACAAAAATAAAACAAAAATAAAAAAACACACATCATAGTAAAATTCATCTCTCCACTCACAATCTAAAAATACAAACCTTTAACATTTACAATATAACATTTTAATACTGTAAGTCCCCCCCCCCCACACCAATTTACGCCTATGCTGATATTATAACAACGCATGAGGAACCCTTCATTAAATTTCTAAATTTTTTTTACCTAACTCGAAAAGAGTCGAAATATTTTTTAAATTGTATCGTATACAGAAAATGGTAAAATAAATATTATTTGTTGACAATTTCAACAATTACGACAAAATAAAAAAAACATTTAAGTTGAAAAAAATTTGAATTTCAAACGCTCATAAAAAAAAATAATTTGACTTACCGGTAATTTTTCAAACAATCTCCCTCTAAAATTACTTTAGTTTCAAGTTCATCAAAACTTAGAATATTACTCCTTAGACTGGTTTAAAGAAAAAGTAAAAAAAAAACAGTTAAAAAATTAAGTTAAATTAAAAGTAAGTGTTTTTAGTTACATTAAAAAAAAAACAGTTTGTTAGAATTGGTTCAAAATAACTTTATACGATTCATCTCGTTCAAATGTAATGTCATGGACCCATTGTTCATAGAGCAGAGTTTTAAATTTTCTTAATATTATAGTTATTAATTTACTACTGTACTCAAAATATTTGCACAATTTATTACCCAACTGATACTAATGACTGCCTAGGAATGTTATCTCGGATTTTTTTTAGAATAAATACCATTCATAGTAGAACTCCCTAAGAACCATTTTATCTAATTTCTACAAACACAAATTATAATTTGAATCCCCCAGCTCCCAGCTAACCTTTTAATGAGAGCAGGAAACACCTACATTTTTAATTATATTTAATATTGTTACCTAACACATTGTTATATTTAAATTAAGTTAAAACTGTTATTTTTAACGGTTTATTATTGTTAACTTATGTTTTAATTCAATTTAAAAATTCTATAATTTCGTTATCTATATAATACTGTAAACCATATTTCGTAAATTGTAAGTTATAACACAACATAACTTATGTAATAGAAAACTAGTCTATATAGATTAATTAAAATAAAATAAAACAAAAACCACAACATTTAAAAAAATTGTATGTACTAAGATTTATAATACTTTTAATATTGTAATTGCATCATCAAAGTTGAAAATCATATTTTGCATTTTAAACTTAACACATAATAATATCAACCAGAAAAAATTTGTGAATGTGTGAAAGTCCTCCTCAGTCTCTATTTTCTAATTATAATTTATAGTGCCTACTTATAAATCTACCAAAATACTAAAATATCATGGTTAATAATGATTTGTAGTTTTTTTTAAAATTATCTTTAGTAGTTTTTAAATGTTTGAATAGGTGTTGTTCGTCAAGATTATTTGAAGAAAAAATATGATTCGGAAAAATTCGAGCTTAGTTTAGACTTACCATCGTTGGACGCAGAAATCAAACGTTATAGGAATAAATTACTAAAAGTAACACCAAAGGTGGGCAAGTTAATGAAAATAATTAACTCAAATTAAGTTAAGTTAAGAAAACACAAGACCGATAAGTTAGAAGTTAACAGTTAATAAATAATCTCGATAGATTTATAGTAAAAAAAATATAATATTAATATTAATTTAACTCAGTTTAGAAAAGTTAAGCTACTTTTTTATAGTAAATTCTTTTTGATTTTATAAATTATAAAAACATTTATTAAAACAATTTTAATGAACTTTTATCATAATGTACAGTGTATATACCGAAATATTTTATTTAACATGATTATTTAATATTTCAACTGTATACACATATCAATAAATAATTTAACAAATAAAAAAAATTATTTTAAACGATTTGAAACTTGATAGATTATTTTATTTTTCAGAAAAGCTAAGTTATTTCAACCGTCAATTAAACAATATAAGTTAATAAATTAATTAGAATCTCAACTAATTATACTCTGTTCAAAATAAGATCATTACCAGGCTGCCGAGTTGTGGTTTTGTCGCAAAGCACAGGTCTCGCTCCTCAACTTAGTAAGGGAAGCAATGCGTCTAACCGCTGCAGGACAAAAACTGGTCGCCGATGGATAATGATCCTAATTTGAACACAGAAAACTTAAGTTCAAAAATTATCTTTTTAACTATTTAATGCCAACCGTTGACTAACACCTTTACTCACAATCACAAAGTAAAAATTGTTCATCTTTGATATTAATTTCATAATAAAAATATATATTTTCATGTTTCTATATTAGGCATAATTATAGAACTAATGATATTTAGTAGGTTCATCCAGATATGGATATCTAATGTAAACATTTTACGTATGAGTCTAAAAGTGAAAATTAATAGGTATGTAATATTATTAGTGATTTATTCTACAATTTAGTTACTTGCAGTGGCAGAGAGTCATGATAATTATAGGAATGATATAGATAATGACGACGATGGTAATTATAAATATGGACAACACCAAATCGAGATAATACCCAGTGAAACTCTAGTAAGTGTATTTTGTATGGAGTTTTAAAATATGAGTAATTTTAAAATTAAAATATTATTTAGATTGACATTTTAAAATAAAAAGCTGACATTGTTTTGAAATACAAGAACACAAATTTTTAACTATTAAAATGTATAGAGTATTAAATTATATTGCATAGCCGCATAGGTATAGTATTATATGAATATTATACACATAATATAATATAAGTTATAAGTTTATAACTATAATTATTATTTATATAGGTTTATTAACTTAAAAAATAATAATTTACATAGAGATCATGCAATTCGCGCTTTTAAAATCATATAATTCTGATGTGTTCTATAATAGTACTATATTAATTTATAGTAAATGATATTACAATACTATATAATACAAAGAGAAAAATATATTATTTTTTAGGACCAACGAATTAATCACTATCTTGAAGTTAAAAGGTCTATCGAAAAGACAGAGAAAGATATTAAATCAGCGAAATTGAAATTAGATCGACAAAAAAAACTTATACGGATGTATTTTTTTAAGTTGAAAAACAAAAAAATGTTATAACCTAATCCTAAGTTATTAAGTTGAATGTATCTTATTCATTATTATTATAATCGCTAAATAGATAAAAAAAAATATCGCATATAATATTATGATACTTGTTCTCCTTCTGTGTGAAGTATGTGTAGTGTATGTCAACTCAGTCAATACGGTAAACCCTCCGGATTCCCATCAATCACTACTAAACTCTCCACTAGTGATCGCGGAACTAGAAGACCCTATTTATAACTGTAAAAGTAAATCCACTGGCCTCGACGGGATGAATTATTCTTGCATCAGAAACTACCCAAAAATTTGCATAAGCCACATCTTAGCCATTAATAACACGATATGGGATAGCAACATCTTTCCTAACTTCTGGAAACTCAGATATGTTATTCCCATATACTCAAGCCTAACAAAAATAAATTCCAAGCAGAAAGGTACCGTTCTATTTGTCTACTTTCCACCTGTCTACCGTTCTATTTCGTTCTATTTGTCTCCTTAATACTTTGTGTAATATACTAGAAAAAATGATCAATCGCCGATCTACGTATATGGTTTATTGAAAACATCTACATTCTTACCCCTGTACAAATGGACTCCGACATAATAGTAGCACTATGAACAACCTTATTCTAACCATAAAATATGAAGTTCACAATTACTTATTTAACAAACAAAGCCTGCGGATGATAACCTTTGACATTGTTAAAGCGTGAAACGGCGGAGAGACTCAGAATATTAGATAAATTCAACAAAATAATTGCCAAAAGAAACATGCTAGATTTTATCTCGAATTTCTTTACGTACCGCACCATTCAAATAAAAACCCCCAATATGGTTTCAGACACCATTCTCCAATAAAATGGAGTCCCACAAGGGTCTACCATTTTCGTGACTTTTTTCCTGGTCGCTATCAACGATATATCTGAAGAAATAACACTCCCAACCATGGTTCCATGTGATTTGGTCGCAGTAAGTTGGGCGCGATAAATTGAGAGCGGGAATTTAGGCGCAGTAAATTGGTCGCGGTGTAATATTATCGCGCGTCATATAGTCGTTTTGTATTAGATCGCGTCAATTTAATGATATCGTCGGATATCTAAATTATGATGGTTTTAAATTATCGTTGTCTATATTGCGGTACCTATCTAAATTATAGGTAAAATGATAGGCTCGTGACTCGATGATTTGTGATTATAAATCCTATAATGTGTTATATGGGATAGCTGTTAATTTCCAGTTGCAATTATAATTTAGAACTTTATTTGTATACATTTTTGTTTTTATTATTATTAGCTATCTGTGGAACAATTTAATTTATATTTTTAAAATTTAAAACTATTTTGACTTATTTGACTTAAATTATATTTTATACTTGCCAATAAATTATGCATATTGTCTTTAAACTAGGTATTTATAATAAAGTATAAAATATTGTACATAAGGCATGTATCGTAACTCGCCGAAATTACGTGCGACGATATTACACCGGCGCCCAACTTGCCGCGCCTAATTTACCACGACAAATTTACCGCGATGTATTTACGTGACACCCCCAACCATACCTCTGCTGTGCCAAGACGACTTCACTTTTCTCTGTCGCAGTACAAATATTAATTCTATCCAACAAATACCACAAGATTCTTTGAACACACTCATCTCCTGGTCAAAAATTTATGGCTTCCGTTTTTCCTCAGAAAAAAAAACAGACTTATAGTTTTCAACCAAAAGAGGACTAGGAAGAAAATTCATACTAACATCGGAAACCACGTTGTAGAAAAGCAACCCGAAGTTAAAATACTGAGCGTTATTTTTGACTATAAAGCTTCATGGATCCCTTAACACATATCTTAAATTTAAAGAATGCTACCTCTTCAAGACTGAACATTATAAAAACTTTCGCTCACACCTCGTGGAGAGCCCAATCTCAAACCCTTCTTAAAATACACAAACCCTTTAAACTATCAAAACTAGATTACGGTGCTCCAATGATTTCTGAATAACTTTTTAGAAAACTTTTTAAAAACATTATTAAAATATGATACATCACATAAATACATAATTTATAAACCAAGTATCAACAACTTAAATGATATCATACCTATTTGGAACTATTGACTTATATACGTCGCTAATTTCAAGTTTTCCCGAAGAAAAGTACCATTTGTTTAATACGAGGTTTAATATAATAATATTTAAAACTAAAACTAAAACTAAAAAGCATTTTAAAAGTATTCGGAATACTTTTAAAGTGTTTTAAATATTTTATTCGGAGTATTTTAAACATGTTCTTAATATTACTTCTGTCTAGCAAGTTGTGCATGCTCACAACTTGACTAATTTCCGTGTTCATATTTTAATTTTAAATGTTATACTTATTGGTTCAAATTCATTTTCTATGACTACATTTTTGTTGAAGCCGAGAACTAATGTGACACTCCTCACACACACACACGCACATCACCGTTTATTTGTATTATTTTATTTTTATTTAATTGTACCTCCGCTGGGAGGCCTCTACATTCGGGATAATCCGTCATTTATTTTTATTTATTTTTTTATTTTATTTACTTCATCTCTTATTCTTATTGTTCATGTATTGAAACAGATTGAATAAAAAATACTTTAATAACACATAAAGAAAATTTTTTTTATATAATTGTATTTTTGTTTATTTTTGTTATAATTGTGTCGTGTGTGAATTATATAATATGTACATTACGCCGCCGACGAATCAGTTCGTATATGTTTAACACGGCCGCCGTGACTTTTTGTCTTTTTTTTTATTAATAAAAGCCTCGGCATCTAGGGCCATTGGCTACAACAAATTTATGGGATTACATTGGAAGGTAATTGCTTAATATTAATATACAAATTATTTTACAGATGGTTGATTAAATTAGAATTGATAATAAGTGATATCGTGTTTTGAATGTTGGCTGGCTGAAGGGCTTCGGCGAAAATGTGCGGTACTCCTGCTTCCCGTTTCTCTCTCTCAAACTGGCGGCATTCTGTAATGATATGCTTGATGGTGAGCTGTGTGCCACAGCTTATACAAATAGGGGGGTCTTCCCTCTTCGTCAGATGTTGATGTGTTAACGATGAGTGTTTTTGTCTTGTATCGCATGTTGTCACGTCAACACTGGCGTGTGCCGAAATATTATATTATATTATTTTTTCAAAACAGAAGAAATATTGATTTTTATTCTAATCGCAATTAGAACTTTTTGACGCTCAGATCCTTCGGCGGGCATGTGAGTAGGGGTAAGGTGTAGTAATAATAAAAGTAGCTTAGCAATATAATGATACGGCTAAGCAAGTGACTCATTGCGAGGACTTGAACCAAATCTGGATTTTTGAGATCAATGTTGTGTATATCATGTATGCACCAGTTCCAACACCTCCGTACCCGCGAGTGGCGAGTGTAGTGTTTTTCGTGTGTGGCCTTTTTTCGTTTGCGGCCGTCAGAACTTTCAAGGGTCGTTTTATTGGTTTCTACGTAATCTTACGTACGGTCACTTATTGGGCTTTCAAATATCTCTAAAATATTAATAAATATATTATTTTTTAACAATTTAATCATTACAATTATTATTGATAAGCAGCTCTTATGGTGATTAAGTGCTCGGTGATTGCTGATTTGTATTTGATCAAATATACTATATGACAATACGGGACAGTCAATGATAACAAACGTCAAACGTCGACATAGCCTCCTGAAATCGTAGTGGTTGCCTATCCGACTACCGAAATATATTATATAGGTATATTGGGCTATGTGTAAATAAGTTGCCTACATAACTCTTATTTCTACTCAAAAATCCGTCCTTTATTCAAAATACTGTTTTGTTTAAATATTAAATAATCTAAATAATTAACTAAATATTTATACAAAAAATAAAAAAAATATGCATGATTTTGTGTTTTTTCTTTTAATTATGGCAGGGAGGATGGTATTATATAAATCTTTCGATATTTTGTTATTAATATCTCTTTATGATTATTTTTCTCCAAAAATTTTATATTTGAAGGGTTTTCTTTTCTTTTATTTATTTAAGCTTCGACATCTGAGGCCATTAGCTGTAGGTTGTGGTACTGTAGGGTTTGGAACTAGGGTTTTTGGAACTGTAGGGTTACGGAACACGTGTGTGTTTGTTTGGCAGAATATCTAGTGGGCACCCGTAGGTTTCTGCCATGCTCGGTTGGGGGATGGCGGCCTCTCTCTCCGGACCGGACACCGTGACTGCCCGGAGAGAAGTGCCGCCCGTGGGCCGTGACCGAGGTTCGAACCGGCGACGGTGCGCGTTGCAACCGAGGCGTTATCCACTCGGCCCCTCCGTCCCCTTAAAGGGTTTTGTCTTATATACCAACCACTATAAAATAACTTCACACGAGAGTTGTTCTTTTTGGAAATGTAAAAACAACTGCAGGAAAAATCCGGAATTAACATTTCATAAATGTCGTCCTACACTCTACAGGCTACAAATGATAAATCGAGTTAAATTTTTAGGTAGTTAAGTTTTGAATCCATTAAAATATAATTGTGACTTATCATCAATGACATTACCAATGTCACGAAGACGTAGAGTAACTTACCTTAAGTTTAAAAGTTAATACAACAAAATTACTTTATAAGTATTAAGTAGTTTATAGTAATTGAATTAACTTTTATTGAAAGTAACTTATAAATAATGATAGTTGTTAAGGCACTAATTGTTAACCTGAGTATTTTCAAAACTCCCGCCGTTTATAATGGTCATACTGTTTGCTCACCACAGATGACATACCGTTGGTAACTGTTCATGACCACGGTTGTTATCTATCTGAGAATTCGTTACATACGTTTGTATTTTGTATTTCGTTTTTCTTCGTTCTTTTTCGTTCTGCTCTTGGTTGCAGTAACATCGTTGTTTGTCGTCCATCAAGTTCAAGTTATAACTTGTAACCTTATATTTTCAGTTCTGTTGCTGTAATCTGTAATGCTGTTTTAATAATTTGTTTATTTCGTTGAGATCTCAATTATCTATTATTGTCGTCACGCTCCAATCATTTTAGCCTCTGATTTCATATAATTATTGTGGTATGTATCGTTCCTTCATTTATTTAATTGTACATTCATATATGTTTTCAACTTTAGGGTGATTCTTATGGTGTGCGTTCCACGTGTGACTTAATTCTTAACCTCGTGTACTAACTTTGGCATAAGATTACATCTCTATATCATAAGTAGGGTAAGTTGGTGCACCAAATTATTATTGTATTTGTACATTGCAAATTATATTATTATTACCCAAATTATTATTGTATTTGTACATTGCAAATTATATTATTATTACCCAAATTATTATTGTATTTGTACATTGCAAATTATATTATTATTACCCAAATTATTATTGTATTTGTACATTGCAAATTGTATTGTTATTACCCTAGGAATTATTGTATTTGTGCATTGCAAGTCATTGTATTGTTATTACCCTAGGAATTATTGTATCATTGCATTGCAAATCATTATATTATTATTATCACAAGAATTATTATATTATTATATTGTTACCATTGCAAATATTACTGTGTAACTTGTTATAAATTCTGTATCTGGTATATTGTTATTATTATTTACTACTATTATTAAATTGTAATATAAACATACAGTCCACTACCTAGTCTCTTTTTATTACTTTCATTATCCATAATTATATTTGTATGAACCAGGTATGCTTGCTATTGCTGCAAGTCCCCTGAAGTAATAACAATAGTAGTTATCTTACTCTACTTTTTTCCCCAATACATTTAACTATTTAAGAATTAATTGTATTTATCGTGATTTTGGGTATATCATAATTTCTAAAGATCATAGTTTTATTTTAAAAAAAAATACTAATTATTGTAAGAAAGTAACATTTATAAGTTTATAACATAAAAATTGGGTAAGGTTAGGTGTATACAGTAGTAGTGTTGAATGTGTATCTGCATTAGCTAGAGCAGCGGTTCTCAACCTGTGGTACGCATACCACTAGTGGTACGCGGAGAGCTAATAGGTGGTGCGCGAAGAAAATATTAAAAAAAATTGCTACGAATTATTATTAACATTAAATATTATTTGGTTTATTTAATGTTTATTTGATGGTGTGGAGGTCGTTTGTAATAGTATAGTTTGTAAGGTATTTTGGCAAAAGAATTATTTATTGACTTAACCAGTGACTCTACCCTAAAAAGCACTTTTAAAACCAAAAATATCACTAATTTTTGGCTGGACGTGAAACAAGAATACTCGGCATTGTCCACACAAGCTTTACAGTTTCTAATCCCTTTTGTATCAACATATCTGTACAAAAATACATTTTCTCACTTATTGTACACAAAAAATAAATTTAGAAGTAGATTAAACGTAGAAAATAATTTAAGACTTAAAGTTAGCAATTTGGAGCCCGATATTGACGTCATCGTCCGTTCAAAACAACACCAATCGTCTCATTGAAATAAAAAGTAAACCATAATAATTATAATAATTTTACATATTTAATTTTTTTCTTTCTGTGCATTAAATACTTTATTTTTTATTTTTTATTATGTATTTATATATTTTATATTATCTCATTTTGTAATTCCTAATGAAATAAAATTCTATGCATACATATAACATAAACGTATACATTATTAATGAGCAAAAAAAAAAAAATGGTTAGTTGGTACGTAAAAATTTTCAAATTGTGTAAGTAGTACGTGACTATAAAAAGGTTGAGAACCGCTGAGCTAGAGTATTGTAAATATTAATAAACGATGCCACGATGGCAACAGAGGGATAGTATTGTTCACAAAGCCTCCTCTGCTATCGGCTTAAACAGAAAAGGAAAGGTGTATACAGTAGGTGTCAAGTGTACTTCATCATTGAGTAAGTCACTGTAATGGATATGTTAATTATGAATTCAATGATAAACCGTAGAAGATAGTTACAAATAATTTCCCAAACTATGGATTTGAAGATTATTAATACCCTATTGTTAAACAAGTAAGTATTGATACATTTGAAATGCTATTACTGTAATTTGTATAGAGATTTTCATGTGATAAAATCAAATGATCTATTAAATTAGTATTAATTAATAATTTCAGTTGTAAATGATGGGTTGATCTGAGTAGAAATCAAAGGATCACAAACAACTGTATTAATTATGACTTTCAAAAAATAAAATGTTGTACAGTATTTTAATATAATATAGGTACTAAGTATAATAGTATAATATCTATTTACCTGTAAAGTAATACTGATAGGCTAAAAACCTTTGTTGTTGAAGTCTTAATACATTTAAAAAATAATAATTATTATTATTATAATACCTACCCCATAACATAAATAATAAGTACATATTCTGTTATGTTTACTGCCTAGTACCTATAGTATAACAACTGTACAAGTGGTAAGCGTCTGGCAGAATATGTATAGGCAAGCACTACGATTATGTGGGGCATATTTATGTCGTGTTTCTAATCATAGACTGTCCCGTATTGTCATATAGAGTATTTGATTTGATTTTCATAAATTTGGTATTTAATTTTATACTATGCAGGTAGTTAGGTACTATCATTGTACCCAATTAGTTTGATATTTGACGATGTTGAATGTAGGCCAAATGAGATCTATTGTGGTACAC
This sequence comes from Myzus persicae, assembly GCF_001856785.1. NCBI lineage: Eukaryota > Metazoa > Arthropoda > Insecta > Hemiptera > Aphididae > Myzus > Myzus persicae. The sequence continues at coordinate 78,176 of NW_019103990.1, forward strand.
CCTGACATTGATGCTATTTAGATGAGAACAGAGAATTTATTACATGACATTATGCAGTAGGTATTCTAATTTCTAATGGCCTTTCTTACAATACCCGGATAAGTGTCCGTTAACTTTAACCAAAGATGGTAAAAACCACCCTAAAGCTGTTAAATAAGTCTCTTTAATATAAGTGTACAAAAATATAAATAAAGAATTGTTGCAAAACTGTATTTTCCGAACAAATTGACAAAAAGAAAAAACATTCTTTCTTCAATTTTACTTTAGTATAGTTTACTTATTTGAGTGAAAAGTGAACAGTTAAAATAATTTTAAATATTATTATTTATTTGATTTGATTTGATTTTCCTGAGTGTATCTATTTAATTTTATAAATATGAATTTGACCAATGTTGTACAGCTATTAATATTATGAAGAGAATAGGTAATAGGTATGTTCTATGAACTTGTTTACAAACAGATTGCTAGAAGACTTCTTGTGACAGATGGGTATTAATGTTTTTAGCACAAACCAAGACAAATACGATTGTAAACAAATCCTCCCCAAACAAAGACCGATATTTATATCAAAAAAGGCTTGACTGTCAGTATTCGTCTAAACATAGACGTACTAATAATAAAACAACTCATGTGAGGGATAAAATGTGTACTGCCTCTCTCTATAAAAATAATCATTAAGACATTAAGATAAACACATTCAATACAAGAATGAAGGATTAATATAAACTTGATAGATTGAATTCTGAAATGAAGGTACCAAATCAATTATTATATTTTATTAAACTATTGTTGAATAATGTTGTAAAATACAAAATAGTTGTGTTCTACATGAATTAGTAAAAATGTGTGTCGTTAAACTTAATTGATCTAGTAAATTTTGAACATAGTAACAAAATTAACACAGCTGAAGCATACAGTTAGTTATCTCAGGCTAATGACCACTGATGTCGAAGCCTTATTCTTAATAAAAAAAAAAAAAAAAAAGTTAGTTACCTATCTTAGAGTATCGAAATCAGTACTAGATGAATTTATTAAATACTTTCCAAAGGGAATGGTTCGTTGAAATGTCCATGAAGTTAGGCTATAGCTACAGTTAAAACTGCCTATAAGGGACACCCACGGGATCATAAAAAATGTCCGTTATAGACAGGTGTACGTTGTAGAAAGGTTTCACTGTCTGTACTAACAATAATGAAGAAAATTTAGATCTAATTAAATTATTAGCTGATGCTCAAATAAACCCTACTTATGGAGCCAGAAGTAATTCAAATATTTGGCAATTGAAGGTAAATAAATTTTACTTAATAAATAATAAAATCTCCAAAAGGTACATATCATTAAACAATTATAAATAAACAATAATAAATAAGAATTTTATATTTATTTATTTAATATACAGTTATCATATATATTATTTCTGATATCAATATCCCTTTTTCTCAACAAATACTGCACCATATTCAATAATCCGTTCACCAAACGATGCATTATTGTTTCCGTTACACAATCACTTTGTATGAAAATGCTATATTTTATTAAAAATTAATTTCAAATGAAACAAAAATTCACCATTAACTAACATCTCTTATGGATATGCAATGCACAAACACATTTTTGCTAACATAACAACTGAAAACGACTGTAAGATGTAGAAAGTTAGACTTTCTTCAAATTAATTTTCATAATATTGTACTCATTACTACTCCTGTGTCAACTGATATATATATGTGTATATGTATATAAATGGAGCCAAAAATGTATAACAATTCATCAATTGAGAACGGTTGGGCCGATTCGTCTCAATTTTTTTTTAATTGTTGGTAATTGCCAGGATAAGGTTTTTACGAAAAAAATGTTATTGATGATTTATTTTTTGAGTTCCGGAATGTTTTTTTCGAATTGAAAAAGCTACAACAATTTTTAGCTTATAAAATTGTCCATAAGATATAATTAATAGTAAAATTTTTAAAGTGGGTTTACTACATGGGCTTAACAACCTTATTTAGCTGCCATAATTCCAACAGCCGTGGTTGCCGAATGGATTAAGGTGTCATTTAAGAGAAATTTAAGCAAATGATCAACAATTTAATTCAACTGCCAAAATCAAATGCCAAGTTAAACACAAAGTGGGCTCATTGAAGGCAACCTAACCAATGCCAAACGAACTACATACATTTTTACAAATTTTTTACAAATTTACTTTATAGCGGAGGACTAGGAAAAAAAAGAAAATTTGGTTATTTTGTTATTTTTATAGGCCGTCGTCGTTCATAGTACTCCATTTTTCTTTCAATCATATGCAAGTATACCACATCCCTACACACTCACAATAATTTTGTATTTGTAAGTTATTTTACAAAAATATTCATTCGAAATAATTTATATGGCAAAACAACGTTTACCGCAGGTAGATTGCCTACCTGATAATATACTGCTCGCATTATCACAATCAAGTCTCTTAAATCTAAGTTGAACAAAAAAAGGCAGTTCAATAAAAAATTCTAATTGAATGAAAAATGATAATTTGAATAAAAAAATGCAAACTAAAAAGGCAAGGTTGAATAATAATTCTAAAATCTAATTTTTAGATTATTTTTTTATTACTTGGGAGTTAGGATATGATTAAACTTTTTTTTATCAAGCTGTAGTTTTGTTATTTAACTAGGAATTTGTTTTTTTTTTAATAATTTGCAACAATTGGATTTTTTTTTATTCAACTCAAATTTGTTTACTTAATTTTGATTTTTTTAGTCAATTTATATTTATTTATTAAATTGATGATAAACATTATTCTTTGTGTTAATATGCAATGTTGTCCAAATTTGAACTTAAAATGTCTGTACAAAATAACTGTATTTATATATTTTTTAGATTTTTAGTTACGGAAAAACCTGCTTAAGTGAAACCTTGTTTTAAATTTTCAATCCTTAGGTATAAAAATTGAACATTTTATACATTTTTAACTACAAAATCATTTTCAATTTTCAATTCGATAAATATTGTCAAAATATGAACTTAAATACTCTTAAAAAAAACCTGTGACTATGTATTTTTAATATTTTTCAATTGCTATTGTAACAAGTTTTTAAAAGTCTTCTACTAATTTTCATGCTTTTTGACCCAACTAATAAAGTTGTATTGACATTTATAAAAAAAAAAACAAAATGAAAATTTAAAATGTCCGTCAACAGCTTAAAACGAGTAAAAATATTTTGAAAAATGTATCAAGTATATGAATTGCAATCCGTAAACCTATGGTGTAAATTTCAAATGTCTACAGTAATTCGTTTCTGAATTTCAACAAAATAAAAAAATCGCCATTTTTTATAAAAACAGACAAACTTATAACTTATAAGAAATCTTGTATTAAATTTTTAAATCTTAGATATTAATAGAAAGTTTTTAATGAATTTCTTACTAAATATAATTTGCTAATTTTCGTGATTTTTACGAATTTTGTCAAAATTCTATGTTTAAAGTTTTAAACGCTCATAAAAAATTATTATGGATTTACGCTCAATTTCTTTTAAATTTCCATCAACAACAACTTACAAAGAACCTTGTATTATATTTTCAAGGTTTTGGCAGAAGCAAAAATTTTTTTATCAACTTGGGTTTAAAAAAAACAAATAATAATCGAACATTTCATATGCCTGTTATAATAATAGGCATGACTTATACCTATAACTGAGTTGAACTATTTATATACAAATAGTTCAACTCAAGTCAAAAGATTTTGAAAACTGTAGGTGTATAGGAAACGCTAACACAAATATTCAGTGAAAATTCTATATACCTTTTGTTAGAGTTACACTAAAACCAAAATCGATTTGTTCAAAAACTGATTTCGCTTAAAAATTCCCGTTTTTCCTTTATTTTTTGTTTGTTTTTCCTGTTGCTTTTGAAAACTATAAGGAATTTTAAATTTTGATCTCCCAAATGCACCAACTAGTTCACTGTCCTACCAGAAAAGTTGATGTCGAAGAAAATAGAAGCACGTTTACTGCAAGAAATCGTGATAACGGACACACAAAACAAAAACAAATAAATAAATAAATATAAAAACACATATCATTGTAAAATCAATACATTCATCACTCTGCTCAAAATTTAAAATAAAAAATTCATTCAAAAAGCTCTATAGACGAAAATATAGATGTGTAGTTGTTAATTTTGTGAGGTGAACGGGTAGTCTAGTTACACGTTCATAATTCCCATACTTTGGGTCGTCTTGTGTTATAGCGTTTCTGTGGTTGCGGATCACGATGTGTCGTTTATTCTGTATTGTGATTGGCTGTGACGGTTGCTTCGTTACAAGTCATACTCTCCATCATGTGCGTTTTGTTTTTATATTTGTTTAATTTATTATTGTATTTAAACCTTTAAGCAAGAGCATCTTAAAATCAATTACTCTGGGCTTAGTGTTTTAAGTTAAATAGGTCTGAACTTCAGGTCACCAGATTTACCATTTCATCGGGGCCTAGAAATCTTCTTTGTGCCACTGATTAAACTATGAAATTTCTTGGATAACTTGCTAATTGAAATTCAAAAATTGATAGTAGATCTCCAACAAATATCGATAAGAGTAAAACAATGTCAATATTATACAATTTTAGAAAAGCATATAGGTACTTATCTAAAGTTAAAAAAAATTCAACCTTTTTAAATCATCAATGTTTTTGATAAAAGTATATACCACACTGTAGAGAATCGTTTATATATTTTTATAAAATGGTATCCTAGTACCTACTAATAAAATGTTTTCTGTTGAGTTTTTTTTTATATATAATATTATGTTTATATTTTTTTCTTACTCAATTATACAACGTAAAATAAACCATGTACTTTGGTATGCTTTTAATGTTATGGAATTTTTCACATACACTAGCAACTCCAATATCGGGTTCGAATAATGAAAATAAATATTATAATCCAAATCACGAATATAATATATCATGGGACTATGATCAACTAGTAAGTCACTTATTTAATATTAAAATCATTTTGTTGATTAAGTTATCATGAAACCATACTATTTATTAATACAATAATATCCAAATTATATTAAATTATACAGGGTAAAAGGAACCCGAATCTATAAAAGAAAATACCCACCAACTTATCAATTAAAATCTACAATTTATTACATTATAGTGGTACCTGATAAATTAAATTGAGTATTCTCGAACATTTTACAATTTTAAAAATGTGTTGGCTGTCTACTTTGAGTGGGTATCATATTTGATAAGCACAGTCTATTCATATGCAACATTTTAGTGGGGCTAGGCAGCATCGGTAACGATGATAAACCTTACGCTGGTTATTGACGAATTCATAAGTTTAAGTTAAGTTACATAGTTTAAGACTTTAAGTTACACAATATTCAATCTGGCAGTATTACACAATAACTATGAACGAAAATAAAAACGTACTTACAATCAAAATGATACCTATGGCGTGGTCTGTAATGACTTCCAGCAATTATTGGTCTTTAATCGATTATTAATATTCGGTGTAAAGTAATGGTGTATTGTGGACATTGGATATAAATAATTATCCTATTAGCAAGATAGCAACTTTCGACGTCTATATCGATTTTGGAAAAATCAAATATTAGTATGAAACAACTATACTTATATTATTTTGTAATATTAATTCCAATTATTTCTAATCTTTATTTCTATAATACACCATTCCTCAAATACTGATCAAATTTTAACTTTAAAAATCATTTCTTATTATTTTTTTTATAAGTTATTAATTAATTGAATCTAGATACACTAAAGTGTTTTCGGAGGAAAACAAATTGCGAGAGTCTTGCAGTGTTGGTCTTTTTTGAATATTTTTAATAAGGAGGTTAATAAACTTATCGGTTAGTTTTATTTAGTTCTTTCCTAGTTTTTTCTTTAGAATGACTGTTGCTATCTTCCAGTTGAGTAAAAAGTGTCCAACTAGTATCAAAAAATTAAATAATGAGGTCATAAAGACGAGTTCTTTAGCAAGAAGTTTTTCTAAACATAAATTGGTTAATGTGGTAGTGACCTGGAGCTTTTTTATTATGTAATGTTTTGACAATAAACTTAATTTAATTTGATGTAATATAAATTATAATTCATACGTTAAAAACATTTTTTTTTTATTTAAGCTTATCAATGGTTTTATTAATTTCCCTGTATTTTAGGTTCTCTCAATTGCAGTGCCCCCCAATGAAGAACTTAGAAATTATGCTTTAGTTTCTTCTATAGTTAAGTTAATGATCATAGTTAATGAAACAAAAATTAAATTGCTTAACTTTAATTCCATTGAAGCATATTTTAATAATTATGTAAACAGAATTTTGTATTTAAATATATGGGTTATTTTATTATTATTGTAAAATGATTGATTTTTAGATCAATTATTGTAGAAGTATTGATTATTTATTTTATTATTATTATGTTTGTTCTTTGTATTGTGTTTTTAAATATTTTAATGTAATGTGAATGTTGAGCTATAATTGTAAACGCAATTGCTAATTAAAAAAAAAAAATTGTTTATTTGAATGTTCAATGTTTAATAATGGATTAAAAATTATTGTACATTTTGTAACTGTATCTAAATATCCTTCAAAATATAAATAAATAAATAGTATAATAGCATAAGACCAAAATCGTAGGTAGTAGGTACCCTACCCTTTTCGGCTGATTCACTTGTCGGTCAAAACAAAATGTTTAATATTAACTTCATTATAAGTGGGAGGTATAGAGAATTTCAAAAAAATAACTTGTATAAGATGTGTGTACCTAATATATAGGTACAAAAATAATAAGTGTATAATTTTTTGTCAATAATTATCAAATGTAATATAAAGGATTATAAAACATAATAATATATATAAACATTATTAATATGTTAATATGTCATAAACCTTCTCTGCTACTCATATACATTAAATTTATAATATAGGTATATTACATAATAAAAAAAAATTATACTAAGTAAATATTGTGTTCGGCAGTTGTCTGATTTTTGTTAGCTCGGTTCATAATATTTTAAAGTAATTATTTGAAACTCACTTAACCAACCATACTTTTCTATATGAATAACATAAAGTGAATAATATAATTTTTGGTTTGGCCGAAAAGGGAAAGGTACAATTTTGGTCAAAAATGGTGTCGCACGTTAGTAAGAAACTATGCGTGATTCAATGACAGCATTATATATTTTTATCTAATTATTATTTGTGGGTATGTATGTTACAGAATAAACCAGTTATGACATTACAAAATTTATATGATTTCAAGATGACGTCCATATGGGCTTTTCTAATAGGCATGTTGACGGCATTTGGATTTTTGTTTATTTTTTGGATTTTACTTAAAGGAATTTCTAAGGATACAACTGAAGAGTCTGAAGACATACAACCACAAGACAAACCCGCAACAATTTGTTCTTGCATCAATCGGTATTGTTGTAAGGAAAAACCAATTAATAAATCATGTCCTGCCGAACGACACAAATATCCATTATTTTCCTATAAACGATCACCAAAACTGATAGCATTGTAAAACTTAATGTAACATTAATATATTGTACTTTAGTGTGTTTAATATTTCACGACCCTTCGCTAAACTATTAGTTTCGTTGCGTTGCGTGTAATCAAAAAAAATATGTTATTGAAAAATATTTGTTTATTTTATACATTATTTAAGTATTAATCAAAAATAAAATGAATAATATGTAACAAGCTGTATAATTTATAATTGATAAATATTTTAATAAACAATCATAAGCTGTTCACTGGTTTATAATTTTCACCCAACCAATCAAATGTCTTAAGTACCTATAGCTGTAAGTAAATAGCTAAGTATTTGATGGTTTTGAAAACAACTGGCGTTTGGGTAAGGTATTATAATATAATACCTCATACATTACCATGTATTATATTATGTTATGTATTTAATGTATGAATTATCAATTAAAACTATAAGCTCAACTTTACTACATAGTCATCGCATTTTTAAAGTTACGATAGACAGTAATGTCTTGTATAAAATGCTTTTTCAACACTTCTTTCTAATTGGCTTAAATGTGGTATCGAAATTATCAACTTGTCTACCAACAATTTACAACAGCTACTAGGCACATATTTATTGTTTTTATTAACTTTTGTAAAATTAATCAAAAAAGTTATAACTCAACTCTAGAATCGAATAGATCATATAATATTATATGTATACTATATAATACATATAGACTTCATGCTATAGAAAACCGTGAAAAACGCATACGTCATGCCATATTATGCTCTATTAATATGCAAAAATTCTCTTATAAATATTTTATTTCGTCATAAAAAATCAAAAAATTATAAAGTTAAAATTAAGATAGGTGTATCAATTTTTCTTTCTTAATACTTTTACTTATTAAGCTTGTCTTTAATCAAAACAAACATTTCAATAAATTATTAATGATAATTGATTTAATAATTAGGTACCTTTTAAACTGTTGCTCAAATCAACAATATATTGTGGCTGAAATGTTTCGAATAGGTATTTTTTATGTAAGTGTAAAATGAATGACGGTTGTAAATACCAATCCATTTTGATTTTGTGATGAACTATCAAATAATATTTTTTTTCCAATTTCTTCAAAATTCATATTAAATCTTGTTTAGGTGGTATGTAAAAATCTACTTAATAAAAAATAAAAATAAATACACATTCTATGGAAAAAAGAGGTAAATATACAAAATAACAATGATTGCCTTAAACTTCTATAGTACTAAGATACAAATTTATCTATAATTTGTCTATGTTTATCGGTTATATTGTATACAATTTTAAGGGGAGGCATTATTTTGGACATTCCCCGGATGGAAAATGTAAATTATAAAAAGTGGAGGGATGCCATCCCAAGGGAACCCTCCTCCCCCCACTACAACCACTGGGTAAACCGTTTACGTATACCATATATCTCACTATAATCGAGGCTATAATTTAAAAGTATAAATGTATAATCGTATAAAGCTGAGGTGGCAAATAATTTTATTATACGTGACAAAAATTACCAATTTTTTTTCGAGCCTGCTATGAAAAGAGGTGGGTCGTGGGTAGGTACTAGGTATACAAAAACTGAGATTCATACTATGAGCACACGGCTATTATCGTTCAATAACGATTTTTCAATTTTATCTGTAAAAAATAATGCATTTGTGATGTTATTTATTTTGAAAATGAAAATAATATTTATATACAATATAAATATTTTAATTTTCAGTGTGACATCAACAATCGTGATAGTATAATACTTTAATAGTAATTAACACGTCAAATAAATAGATTGTTGTGAATGAACATGAATTATTATAATATGTGTTTAGAAAATGTGCCATTATAGTGCCTTTCCCATTTTAAATAGACATTTAGAACTGTCGATACGTGAAATAAAATCGTAATTGAAATTCCTATTTATCGCCCTGCGTCAAAAGCTAAATATAAACAGCGTCAGTGCGAAGAACCAAATTGAAAATATACGGTCGTGTCCCGAACCCAGATTCTTATCGTCGTTTATTATAATATTATCGTGTATGGTCGTGCACTCGTGCGAGTGGTTTTTCGTATTTCGTAAATATCGTAATCGTAGTCACTATATTCATAGATTAAATATACAATATATTATATATATATTTAATCTATGCTATGTTATAGTTCGGCATAATACCAAAATACCATAGTCGTATTTATAAACAATTACACTATATTATTATTCAATAACAAACATTGGGTTGTTGCGTAATAACTTGAACCGGACGCCTGGCGGAGGTAATACAAACTTGTACAAACGCGCAAATGACGACGACGAATCAAACGCGACACGGTTTCCCCTCCGCCTAGCCACCGTCCTGCCGAGCCACGCTAGGCCCGCGTTCGTTGTGAGTTGTGAGTTTGTGACTGTCGTGCCAGTGTCGTCCTTCTTCCCAGCGGTGGGTTGCTGGTTGCAAGTCTCAGCTGCCTTGTCTGCGGTATTGTACTTCCGTTACTAGTTACTTCTTAGTAATTACTACTATTTATTAGTTCTGAGTTTCGCACGTCTTATTACTCACAACTTACTAGTTGCTGCTGCAGTTAGCCCGTCGAGACCGATTACTGATTGACTGACCGGAGATTTCGTAGTTTTTGGTGAGTATACAAGCATATCTACGCTTAAATGGTTTTGATAGCTGGGCGTTGGGGGTTCCTGTGGTTTATACATAAGTTACTAATGATTAGTATGTTACAGTTAATTCAAATTATAAATTAATGTGTCGTCTTAAATAATATTCAAAAATTAAGTTAGTCCTAACTTTATATTTAAATTTTGAATTAAATAACCATATACTTAATGAATAATAATAATAATAATATTTTTATAATAAGTATTTAGTAACATTGTCTTCGTAGTTTTCCAATGACTCAAATATGGCGTCGGCCATGCGGTAAGCATTGTTAAATAATGTGCGATCGATTTCGTTAACACGTTTTCCAATACACTTGTAATAGAAATTATGAAATACAACTCTTCGTGTTTATGTACCGTTTCGAAGTGTTGCTGACTGCGGTCCTACTAGTTGTCCGACATGGCCGTCTTTTAAGGAGATTTTTCTTACTTTTTTAATCTCAAATTTTCAAGTTCTAAACAGTTGTGAGTCACACCTCACACGTCTTCTGGATGTCAAGTTTTGTATGATTATTAACTAATAAATTATAATGTATAGGTTTTGTTTCAAATTGTGAATAATTTCGATTTCGCAATCGTGACTGAGAGGTATAAATGTGTGATTTATTTTCCTATAGATATGTGTGATGTAAACTTAATTTGTACGTACACGTCATGTATGAATTATAACATACTATCTATAAATACACAAACATAAGTATTACGCTGGTTACACACGGAGCGGATCGTCCGCGCGGTCACGGTTTTTGTCCACCGCGGATTTTCCTTTAAAATTAAATACCTATATTTAAATGGGTATATTTAAACGAAGTAAAATAGCTAGCGGACGTCCGCCTGAAATCGCGCTTGTTCAATTTTCGGGCGGTCGACCGCATCCGCTAGCTAAAATTAAACTGGATTTCCAATAGCCATATTCATACGATGCTGATCGTCCGCTGACCGCAGCGGTTTTTTCCAGCTAATTTGTCATTCATAATCCGCTTCGTGTGTAAGCAAGACGTGATAGCGGTCGAAATCCGCGGGCGATCCGCTGCGTAACCAGCTTCAACCAGGAGCGTCATTTCAACTTTTCATTAGGGATGCAAACATTTGAATCAGGCCAATTGTTCCCTCCACCAGGCCATTTATATATCCTGTTTATTTAGCGGAACTAAAAAAATTTCCGATCGCTTCGCTCACTCATATCCCCAAATTTTAATATTCAAATACTCATAAATACTTTTTTTTTCAAACATAGTTAAACAATTTCATATAAATAAAAAAACATATATTTAATAATATTTGTATTAAACAAAAACATAAAAAGAAATACAAAAACTAATTATGTACTTAAACTAAGTAAATAGGTATAACAGTAAAAGTACTAAAAGTTATTAAAAAAGTGGATATCTCATATTCTTCATTTTCCCAAAATCATCCACAGCTTTATTTAAATCTATTTTATTGACCTCGTCCTTTTCAACGTTTATTATCATGAGATCACTGAATCGCTCGTCACCCATAGAAGTACGTATATAAGATTTTACATTTTTCATAGAAGAAAAAAAGCGTTCAATTAGATGCTGTAGATATTGGAAGAGTTTTAATGATATGCATTAGTTTTAAAGTTTCTGAAAATGAGCTAGGAAGTTCAATAAGAACATCTACAATCATTTCTAAGTCCGGTCTTAAAATATGTTTATGTTCAAACAAAGCTTTAGCAGATGAAAATTCTGATTTGACTTTTATTTTATTAATTTCAAAATATTTATAATGATCTATGAAGAACTCTAAAGATGGACACTTTGGATTAAAATAATATAAGCTTGTATAGTCGAAAATCTGAAATATCTTAAATAATTCTTGGTTTTTCTCAGAGAAGCGAGTTTCTAATTGTTGTACAAATCTGAAATTGTTAACAAGCGTACAATTAAAGCCATACATTCAAAGCTTATAGACTAGTTATTACAAAATATATGAATATTAAAAAAATATATGAACTACCTACCTAATTATTAAATAAATAAAAGAAATATATATAATTTAAAGAATTATCAACTTGGAAATTTCAATGAATAATAATACCTAATATGACAATGCATAAATACCTGTCAATAATGGAATATAAAACTTCAGCTTTAAGTGTTGGAACTGCTCTCATACATTTTGAATTAGACTTTCCAATTGTTGAAGTTACAAAATAATCTTTAAAATTTTTGTTGAATGATATATTTCTTTTTAAGCGATTATTTCTTTCCTCATATTCTTCTACACGTACCTTGTTTTGATTGATCGTAAATATTTTTATAAGTTTCATCATTGGCGAAGATTCTGAAGACTTTCTTTAGTTGAATTAACTAGGTTCATTACCGATGGTAATAATATTGACTTTGACTAGAGCTCACATGATGGCCTTTGCAGTTTGGTCTCCTTCTGTTGTTAATATAGTAAGTACCTCTCTTATTTCTGTATACCTTAGTTTAACTTTTTCTAAAAAAGTAAACCAGTATGACCATCTGGTTTCAACCAATCACTCCAAATGTAAGACTTTAAGATTTTTTTTTTTGAATACTTATAAATAGTTCATACCTTGTATGACCATTTATCAAATATTTGTACAATCCTTGAACAGTATCAAAAACATCTGTAATCAATTTGATGTCTTTTATTGAATTCATTAAACATAGGTTGAGGCGGTGAGCTTAGCAATGAATATAAACAGCATGTGGTACTAATTCAGTTATTCGTTTTTGAACCCCAGAAAACGGACCGCTCATGACAGATGCACCGTCATAACATTGTGCTACACAGTTATTTATATCTAGTTTATTTTCTCCAACCATCTGAATAATAGCATCACTTAATGATTTTGCATCACACTTGGTCATATGATAACAACCCAGTGTTTTTTCATGAATATTCAAATATTTATCTGTAAATCTTATTATAAAACTTAACTGTTCTTTCTTGCTAGAGTCTTTGGTTTCATCAACTAATACAGCAAATGCACCAAATGTTGAAATATTTTTTAAAATGATTTCTTTGGTACAAGAGGCAATTACATGTATCAACTGATTTTGTATAACAGGAGAAGTATAATGACCATAAGTTGTTTTGGATAATAATCTAATTTTCATACTTTCATCACAGAACATTTCAATTAATTCTTTTAAATTTCCTTTATTTGATGAATTTTGTTCTTCATTTTTACCTCTAAAAGCAAGTCCTTGCTTTCCTAAAAATAATGTTGTTTTTAAACAAAAATTTAACGTGTTCACGATTTTCAGTAATTGCTTGAGATCTAGAATGAAACAATGCATTGGCCACTGAATTATTTTTATTTTTTACACTTAAGTACATCGTCCATTTTTCAATGTTTGATAAATGTCTTTCACTTAGTTCATGTTTTATAAATGACTGTTTCTGTGTCTTCCAAAGATTAAAGCCTTGTTGCACAATTATAATATTATTTTCAATTTGACCACAAACATTATTATTATTAAGAAAATGCCTGCAGGAAAAGCAAAAAATCTGCATCTCTTGAAATTGAATATTCCAACCAGTTATGTACTTCATAATACCTTCTTTCAGAGTTCATAGGAAATGATTTTAAAATTGGTTGAATTGGACTTTGATCTTTTGAATTGGAAATAAATCTAAAAACAATAAAATATTAAAGTTTATAAATAGATTCTATGAAATTGTATTGTAAATTAATTTTAAAGTACAATATTGGTTTAGGTCGTTTAGGAAATATGTTATGTGTTAAAACTATTGAAAATGAATTAGAAATATTTTAGTGGAAAAAATATGTATTCATAAGAAATAAAAATGTTTTTATTATAATTGTTAAAACATTAATTTTCTACCTTATTGGTGTTAACCTTTTTTAAAAAATAAAAATATAATATTACTTAAATATAATAGGTACATTCTATAAAATAATTAGTATCCATTATTAAATTTATAAAAATATGACTCATTAATTAATTATTACAATACAAAATATTTGAAAATTAAATAAAAAATGGTGATTGTCGGGTATATTATTTATATAACTGATACAAAATTATAAGATTATATAATAAATATTATTATACTATAACAAATATAATATAAAAATGAATAATAATATGTAAATGTTTTTTGGGTAGTATCATAATAGTTATGATTTATGAACTATATTGCCACAGTTTGTAAAGTTTGTGATTGCTAATCTAAATCCTAAATGAGTTTAATATTGGGAAATAAATTGATACAGGTACATACCTCTAGATTAATCAGATTAATGTTGGCATTTTTAACTTCTACACTTGTAGATCTGTTGTTCTCCTTCAATATTGTCTTGAATAGATGCATCAGATGTAAGAGACTTTGCTGTGATCTAAATACCAATGAAAAATATTCTAAAATAAACAGTACCTAATTTTTTGTTATAATAAATTCACAATTTTAACTTACAATAGTGTTCAAGTTTTCAGATATATCTAATTTCAACTTATTATCACCATTTACAATGTCTAGTTCATTTCTAACATCGTCCTAAAAAATAAAAATAGCATAAAAATATAATGTTAATATTTGACACATTGGTATTTGGTCTGAGTATTGTTTATAAATACTATTATTTATAATCAATGGTCTTAGACATTTTAAAATTCAACATGATGTTATTTTATTTTCTAGTCAAAATATTCATTAACTTACTGTAGTTTTAAGCTGAGTTTTTGAAAACATTGTGCCTATAATATTATGGTATGTAGCTGCTGCGGCCAATAACAGTTTTTTCTTTTTATCTCTTTCACGAGCAGCACCGCCTGTTCTCTTATTTTTATTTTCCATAATAAATTACTATATAATATAATATTAATTATTACTGTTCACTACTTGCTCATCGCAAAAAGAACAAAATATAAATAGTCAACTCGTCAAGTTACTACAAAAGTACAAACTTGAAACTACAACTACCATGTACAGCAACGGCCGTTAGGCGTTAATTATATACATAGATTAGTATATTATTATATATCATCAACCATAGAGCTTGTCTACGTTGTCATCATTCAGTACCTAAAAATTGTCACCAACATAAAAATAAAAATAATAGATAATATTATTAACTATTAAGTATGCACCAGATTAAACAATGTTAATAAAACCGATCGTCGACGGTCTATGTAGTGGGAGAAATGAGACCACGAAACAACGGAGAGTTGCAAGCGACTTGCGATCTCTCACACCGGCGCGGCGGAGGCACATTTTTGTCTATAAATAGAATGGTTACGCAACGAGTTTTGATTAGATGTAATACTGTAATAGATGTACTCAATACTTCAATAGGACAATTATAGGTTCTTATGAAAAACTCGCAACATTAAAGCGCGTTTGCATCTTACATTTTATCGACGGCGCAATTATAACATTTTATACGGGCCAACCAAACATTTAAAAAAATAGGGCTGTCAATGTATAGTCTGAATCCCCCAAATGACGCCCCTGGCTTCAACATCGTGAAAATACGCGAATACGATTTAATAACAATAAAAACGATAACAGGGCCACACGGATTCCCCGAAACCAGTAACATGCGTTATCCCACATAGTAACACGTTACTCTATGCGTTATCCAGTCAAGTTCTAAAACGCGCTCACAGCATGATGGAAAAACGCGATAATTGGCATAGTCAGGACGTGTAAGCGTGAATAAGTAGATAGGTGCTGTGCTATTGATAGTATGATAGTGACTATCGTAGAGTTCATTTCGTGCAGTGACGAGTGACGGTAGTAAGTTGCTGCTGTTACGAAAGCAACTACCTATCGTGTTATTCTATCATCGTGTTATAATTAGTAACACAATATAATGATGTACATTTTTGTTCTCTGGCTATTCTCTATTAAATTGTATGCTTGAAGGCTTGAACATTGGTCCACGACATTTTATACGGAGTTGGGTTTTTTCATATTATAAATTTGTATTATAAATATTATAAATATGCGATTCCCTACCTGTGATTCCAACGAATTGGTCGTTTATTGTTAATTACGAACACGACAATACACAATTTGTGCATTATTCGTAATTCGTTATTCTCAGTTTTTTTTATCTTTGTGTGGAGATTAGTAGATATTTGAAAGAGTGTGCAAGGTAAATAATTGTTTACCTAGTTTTTAACTAGAACACTAAGTAAAGTTAAGTTAAAAGTTAATTTTCTGTTTAATGTATTGCTGATGAATTTAGGACTCGGATTGAGTGCACTTCAAAAGTACTAGATATGCATGTAGGTTCTTATGCGCTTAGAAGTACAATATGGCTTAAAAATATAGGTACACTTAAATTCTATGTCAACTGGGGATTAGAAAAACGTGACTCAACAATACCTAGTAAAAAATTTAATTTAAATATGTATTTTAAAGTATTTTTTTTTTGAAATTTTAAAATTTAAAAAAAATTGTATTTTAAAGATATCATCATCATCAAATATTTTCTAAAAAATGATAAAATTTAAAATTATGCTCTTAAAACAGCAAAATCACCAAATATACTCTATACATTTTTAATATTTTTATTTATTTAAGAATAAATTTGTCACTCCTTGGTTTTAATCCCATATTTAGGTACTTTTGTCCCTCTGTACATAAGATCACTTATGTCTATGTGCCCATGGTAAGATCTACTAAAAACTCAGAATGATTTACTGTTTCATGATAATAACATTAATAACCTATTTCCTTGCTGTTGATCTATTTAAATGGTTGTTCCTAATTCTATTTCATTCTATATAATTGGTATTAAAGTTCAAATTAATTGCTCTATCTCTTTTTACTCTTAAAAAAATCATTGTTCTAAAATTACATCACTAGTCTTACAACACATACCAAAAATCCATGGCCCTTGAATGTGAGTTCTGTAATTTTGTTGAGTTGAATGATCATAAATTTTGACTGTATCACGAGATTTAATATCTTAATCTATGCTGGAAATTATATCTCCATTTTTCAATATTATAATTACGTTTGCCCTGTAATAGTGACTTCTACATTTGAATGATTTCACCTGGACCGTCCATTTCTATGTTTATCTAACATTGCAACTACTACATTTCTATAAAGACTATTCAAGTCTACAATCTTGTGACAAGTTTTTGTTTTACATTTGTTTGCGATTGAATTTTATAATTGGTATTTGAATGCATTCAGTACCGAGCTAATTCTACAGTTTAATGTTAGCTACTTTTACTTTACCTGGGGTTTTTCTATTTTTATTGTAGTTTATAAAAAAATGATTTTTTCTCCCCAAAGATAGATAGGTTTGGCAACATTTTTTTACATCTTCAATAAGAGTCACAACTAGAAAATAATGCTGGGAGTGAAGGGTTACATCGTTACAATATATATACATGATAACATGTTTCCATGTACCTTACTTAAGTTTGAAGGGCAGGGGGTTGTTATACCTCCCTATGGTTACGCCACAGGTATCCTTCTAATAAATCACCAGCATTGTCTCATTTACAATTATTTCT
Source organism: Myzus persicae (assembly GCF_001856785.1). Lineage (NCBI taxonomy): Eukaryota > Metazoa > Arthropoda > Insecta > Hemiptera > Aphididae > Myzus > Myzus persicae. The sequence goes on from NW_019103990.1 coordinate 95,875, forward strand.
TTAATATTCTTTCAACGTGCTCCTGCACACAACACGAGACTAAAAATAATATAGGGTCTAAAAGTAAAATGTTTGGTTAATTATGTACCTATTTTAAATTTTCTCCTACAATATTTTATAAAATATTAAAATTATGTAGGTATACCCAGAGGTATTATGTATACCTATCTAACAAATCCCAGAACAAAAGTCCAATAAGTAAAAAATATTTTGACTCTTTTTGAGCTTTTTATACCATTGAGCAACTTTTCAAATGCTCTAGATTTTTTATATTTAAAAGTTTACCAGAAAGTTACACTGTTTATAGCCGAGAGATGTTTTCGATTTTTGATGATTTATATAAATATGCTAGGATAACACAATGTCTCCTCTTAGAATTGTTTTTTTTTATATCTAATGATTTATCATTTAACTCAAATATAACATTCATTGCAATGGCATGTTTGATATTTATACTGTTTAGCCAAACGGTACTCATTTGTCCACCTTTTTTATTTTTAAATTGATTTTAAATTACATGTTTAGTAAAGTTATTTTTGGTGCATAATTTCATATTTTCAGTAATATTTTTTATATTTATTGTACTTTTTATTCTATTTTTACTGTGCACTTGATGTGTAATATAAGTCTAAATTTTTACCAGACTTTTAGGTAGAATACCATACCAACATTTATTAAGAATAGTATCTGTATATAGAGTACTATATTAATAGGATGCAATGAATTAATGTTATTTTATAAATGAACTTGAATTCTTAGTACAAATGTTGTAGGTATCTGAGTTAATTTCATTATCTAACGAAAACATAATATAATTTATTTTTTAATCTGTGTATAAGGCAATATATAGTTGCTATGTATGTGACTCATGAACTGTAATTGTAAAAAAATATAAAAATTATAAAAATATATAAAGTATTATGAATGGATTGTTAATAACTAGGTGTACATTTTTTTAGTTGAAAAAATTTATTAAAATTGGTACATGGAAAATTCAAACATATTTAAATAACTAATTTTTGTGTTTAGAATAAAAAAATTGGCATTATATAGTGTAAAATAAATAAAACAATCATCATATGTTATAGGCAAGGAAGAAATCCCAGAAAAAATGGATGAAACAAGTGGAATGGATTCTTCTGGTGAGAATTTTTATTTCTATTTAAAAAAAATAATTTCTAGTTGACCATTTTAACATGCATAATATTATAATTGTGATCTTTCTATACATTTGAAAAAATAATATTTAATTTTTTTATCAAATGTATATTTTTTATCAAATGTATTCAATATTCTTGTTTTTATTTACAATTCCATATTTCATTTAGTTTGAGAATAAAAAATTATTACATCTAAATATTCAATTGAGTACATGATGAATCTAGTCAAGAGTTCATATTCATCATTAATGAGCATACAATATTTCGTTCTTTTTCGGCCATTCTGCAGTTTGGCACTAAAATTTAAGATCTTGTATTTACTTTGTTAATTACATTTTTTCAGATGAAATAGATATTCTAATGGAGGAATCACCTACAGACACAGAAGACTCTATACAAAAAAACAATAACTCTTCGGTAAATTTTTCATTCTTGATTTACATGTCTATAAGTAACCATAGGTTAATTTAGTGATAGTTTTTTTAAACATTAAGTATTTTTTTTTTTTTAACTGCCTACAAATATTATGTTTTATATAAGTACCTAATACATGGTGCATAGTATGAATTTTATGTTTGAATTGTTTGTTCGGTATGAAGTGTAATTGTACACCATAAGAATTTTCTCCAATTTCTGTGTTCTTAATAATATTTAGTAAAAGCCTATGCTCAATATTATAAAGTATAATGTATAAGTTAGACTTGCAAATAGCTAGTGCTGACAACTGTTATTAGGTAGTGATTAACTACCTCAATTGTCACTTTTTTAAATGTTTGAATGTATGTCATTTAAAATTATAAGCTTTCTATAATTAGTATACTTAATATTTGCAGAATGAATCAAAGATAGATGGTTGTAACCTAAACTAACTTTACATTTCTATTTATAAAAAAAATTTGATTTTTAATAAAATATTGAATGTTGCTTATATTTTATTTTAAAAATTTACTAGTTACACAATATGGATAATGAAGAAAGGGAGAAAAGATACAACAATTTACTTAGACTTTTAGAAAATAGTACTAAATTATCTAATGCATTTGAAACCAGATTAAAAAATTGTAAACTTCAAATTATTAAGTAAGTTATTTGTTTCAGCCAACTAACTATTTTTATTATATTTTGACTATTCTGTATTCCAAATGAGATCATAACCGGGTGCTTAAGTCGTGCACATGGCATGACTTCTTTCCAACGTAACCTTGCATGTTGAATCGATGGGGGGTATGTCTGACTGTTGCGGACAAAAATTGGTTGCCACTTGGTACTTGTCTCATTTGGAATAGAGTAAAGAAATTAAAATTAAATCGGAAAACAATATTTCTTACAACAATTATTAACAATCACATAAAAACTTTGTATATACAGTTAAATGTTTAGATTATATACTTTGGACGTGACTAACATACCCCCCCTCACTTGCTGTCATTATTTCAGGTTACACTCTTTAAAGCATATGCTACAGTAGTCGGTACATCATTTTGTTGACCTATGTACATGTGCTGTAGTGAGTGTAACCCAAAATGATGAGAGTAAGTTGTGTACTTGTGTGTTATTTTTGGCACAGTTGAGTATATAGAATGTAACACATGTTGCCACATACAATTCCAAGAAAAGTATATTTTAATTTACTGGCTGATTCATTGACTAGTGTCTAGAACACTAATTATACCTTGTCTAATAGGTCTAACGGTTAAATTTATAATAAAACGAGACATTTATTATCACTTAATTAATTGATACCTTTAGTAAAATGTAAGTAACATATTCATTGTATTGAAATATTAATATATATTATTGTATAAAAAATAATTCATTATTATAAATACGATTACAACATATAGAAATGAACTAGAAAAAGCTAATCAAGTTCATGAAAATGTACCGAGTAATGTTGAAGTTGATCCAAGTACAGTTTCAAATAATAAACCAATTGAAGTAAGTGTTTGTTTAAATTTGAATGCATTTTGATTTATGGTTGTTTTATAGTAATGAAATATGTTGGAAATTGGCAATATCGACATGTCTAAGAACCATAACTAAAAATTTTAGCATTTATGATCATTAATTTATTTGACCATCTATACCTAGTAGGTAGGCCTGTCTGAAATTAATTAATTTTTTTTTGGTTTATTCTAATTTAAAAATTGATTCCAGCAATTTATTTCAAAATTAATAAGCTGACATTACTTATATGCTCTAAAAATCTACGAATAGTTCTCATATTTAGTTCAAATTTTTCTTTGAAATATTATTGTGTAGTTGATTGAGTAATATATGTAGTCAGTGGTATTAGCAATCATCAAATATTTTACCTATATGTTAATTTGTTTACCTATATGTTATTTGTTTTTACTACCTTCAGAAAGCTGGTAATTTATTTTATGATCTTTACTTTATAATACATATGTAACTGAATAGTTCAGGATTTTAAACTAGATTTTTATTAGCTATAATTTCTATTATGATTTTCTTGTTCACCGCACTCGCAAATAGTAAAATTAGTATAGCACACATTGTAGGGGTGTATTAATGAATACCGAATAATCACTTTCCCTTGTTTCTGTTTTTATAAAGTTATAAATCTTTGCCCTGTCTTCTATTTTTGTTATTATAATTGTATCTAATTAGCTATACATTGGAAGATTGTAAGTCCTCAATTAATAATTTTTACTGTTATCTAGAATGAAGAATATGAAGACTATTATTTAAAGTTATTTCAACAACCAAAACTATTTAATGGAACACTTACAAAATACCAGAAAGAAGGTCTTTTGTGGATAAGAGTATGTATTTTAATTTATTTACTAGTTTAGTTTTTGATAGGAATAAAATAAGTAATGAATTTTATTGTCGAAACTAGAATTCAAAACATTCTGTTGAATTTTTAAAATTTAAAATATTTTATTTATTTTAAAAATTCTAGTATTAAAATTTCAAATAAGGAATAAGCTTTCTAAAAATAATTAAATTTATAATTTTGATATTCTTTATTAGACGTTGTTTGAAAATGGTTTAAATGGTATCTTAGCCGATGATATGGGGCTTGGTAAAACTATTCAAGCCATAGCTTTCTATTGTTTCCTTTTGGAAATGGGAATAAAAGGACCATTACTTGTAATTGCTCCACTGTCTACAATTCCAAATTGGTTATCTGAATTCTCTAAATTTTCTCCTCAAGTAAATATTTTAATAAAATTTGAAATAATGAATTTTATGATAGATGCTTATCTGATTATTATTGTCTTAGCTAAAGACTTTGTTATACCATGGTTCAGATACTGAACGCAATGCAATTCGATCAAAATTCAATGTAATTCATAAAGTGGGAAATTTAAAATGTAATTCTATTGTGATTACAACTTATGAAATTTTGCGTATGGACACAAAATTCTTAAAAAATTATGATTGGAAATATATTACGATTGATGAAGGGCATAAGCTGAAGAACTCCCTTACCTTAACAACCAGGTATGTACAATATATTTTGGTATGATAAATAATGAATAAAACAACATTTCATACCCAGATGTCTGCGTGAATTTGCTTGTGCAAATAAACTTATACTTACTGGGACACCCATTCAGAATAACATGGATGAACTATGGACTCTATTAAATTTATTGATGCCAAAATTATTTAATGATATAAAAGATTTTAGCTCATGGTTTGTGATAAATGACTTTTATGGTACAAATGACCGGATTATTAATATAGCTACAAAAGATGAAATATTGGATATCATAGTAAAAGTAAATCATATTAATTTAATTTATTTTTTAAACTTTATATCATGCAATATTAATATATGAAGTATAATGCATATAATACACACTTAATATACCTTTTAAATTTACATTCCATATTCCTACTCCTCCTAATACAGTTTTTGCTATTTTTAAAGATTAAGAAAAAATAATAACGTCATCAAACTTAACTACAAATTAAGTTTAAATTGTCCAATGTCCATGTTCTCTTGATTTTTTTTTTAGATAGCTTAATTTTATAGAGAGTCTTAACTAGCAAGAGAAGGTAAAATATATTAATTCATAATTACTTATTACTTGTTAAAAAAAAGTAAATTTTAACCCACGAGAAAATAACTATATTAACATCTTAGTTTGGTAATAGGTTAATTCGTAAATTAACTCTAATATTCAAAACTACAAAGTTTTTTTGGAAGTTTATTTAGTATGTTATCTGTGTATCCAAGAAACACACAGTATAGCAAATAAAAACTAACTATAGAGATTGTATGTTATACTTATGTTTATAGATACTAAAACCTTTTATTTTGAGAAGGCAAAAATCGGAAACTGATCTAAACTTACCACCAAAGAAGGAAATTGTTATTTATGCTCCAGTTACAGAACTTCAACACAAATTGTACATGGCTACATTGTCCAAGGAAATGGATACATTGTTAAATAAACAACCGGTAATTTTATTTTAGCTATGTTCCAAAAAAATATTACACATTAATTTATGAATTAATTTATATTCCAAGTTTATCTAAGAATAAAAATGTTTGCTAGTCGGTAACAATATTTGTATTTTAAAATTAACCTTATTATCTTGACAAAAAATAAATTTATGTGGTATTTGTGAATTAAATGTAAATATAGTTGTGTCTAATAATACAATACAATTTTTACATTACATGCTACATTGTTAAAGCTAACAAAATATTTTAAATGTTGTATACCTAATCAATTAAGTAGATTTTTTCCTTAAATACCTGAAATTTAGTTCTGTGAATCAATTTTAATTTTTTTCTGCTTATAAAAGCACCTCATTCAATCCTATTAAGCCAATTACTTTTTTGCCTTAAATATTAATAAAACAGTTGTTTTATTGATTACAATTTGAGGTTATAGAGTTTATTTTCAGGTAATTCAGAGCGAACTTGGTGTAAGGGCCAAAAGGAAATGTGTGGAATCTATTCAAATGTATAGTGAATGTAACCCTGCAAAAAAAATTAAACCAAAACCAATGTAAGTACTCAGTATATTTAAATTTGAAACAAAGTATAAACTATTGAAATATGGTTCTATTACATTTTAGTCAAAATAGTTAATCTTAAAAAAATGTATTAAAATAGTTTTATTTTATATTATAAAAATTGCACTAACCAAATTTTAATCGAACCTAATTATACAATATAAAAGTGAATAATTTTTTTTATGAATTTTAGAGTTGAGTCAAAAGATGATAAGGCTGTCTCATTAGTTTTACTAAATCCATTTATTCAATTAAAGAAAATATCTAATCATCCATATCTTGTTCATATGCCTTTAATTCCGGGGCAAAAAAGAATACTTGTTGATGAAAACATTGTTAAAGCTAGTGGAAAATTTCTGATATTGGATGCTATGTTATCAAAATTAAAATTGCTTGGTCATAAGGTAATGCACAAAGAATAGATAGTGTCAGTTCATCAATTTTAAATTTCAATTAATGATTTTAATTTATATTCATTTTTAATTCATGATTTTTACTTAACATTTAATTTAAGATATATTTAATGTTCTGTTATAGTCTTACTGTGCAATAAGACATTTATAAATATTATGTATGTATATCATTCATACTATAATTATCAATCTTAATTAATAGATTTTAACTGATGCTACTCACTACCGCCCTCCCTTCTTTGCCATGAATATAAATAGTTATGCCTGCACCAAAATAGTATACTATGGGGAAAGGGCAGATAGGAAGAGAGTTATTTTAGTTTGGAGCAATGCTTTAATTGACAATTTGCTCAAGACTGAAATTGTCTTCTCATACGAGCAACACAATTTATTTTTTTTTTGTCACATCTGCCGCTTCCAAAAATATTTATCGAAGATGTTATGGTAATCCATAATAAACCGTTTTTAGTATCTAAATTCACCAAGCAGGTTTCATGTGGAATAGCTCAGAAATCAGAACAAAAACTACTACTGTAGGCTAGAATAAAATTAATTTTGCATTATTGCAGCCAGAATCAAACAGAACTTGGTGCAGGAATGACAAAAAAAATTAATTTTTATAATATAGATATTGGTGAACTATTTTTATGTCTGAAATGCATGTATCTGAATTCAGATTAAATTTACATTGAATATTTGACATACCAACAATTATGAACTTATAGTATAATGTATCATGATTTACAGGTTTTGCTGTTTTCTACAATGACACAGTTATTAGATCTAATTGAAGAATTTTTGATTTTTCGTTCCTATGAATATACTAGATTAGATGGTTCAATGAAAATTGCAACTAGAGTGGAAGCAATTAATACATTTACCAACGATCCCGATTGTTTTTTAATGTTGATATCAACGCGTGCTGGTGGACTTGGTTTGAATTTGACTGCAGCAGATACTGTTATCATATTTGACAGTGACTGGGTATAGTTAATTTCTAAAAATATATGAATTCATAAATAGTTATGTAAAATTTATTCTTATGTTTTAAAACTACCTTATGATAAAAATTTCCCTTTAACTTTTATTCATTAGTGAATTCGCTGTTAACAAAATATTCTATCCTTTTTTAATTTTATCAAACCTTAGTCCCAAAATTGTGTGTGTATTAGTTATTAAAATCTTTCATATTATCCAACTTAAGTGCAATTTTCTTTGGTGGATGATCATTAATATCTTTTTATTATGTAGACTACCATATATTATTATGCGTTTGAAAAATATTTTATTATTATATTATATTTGTGTTGTTTCAGAACCCACAATGTGATTTGCAAGCCCAAGATCGATGTCATAGAATTGGCCAAGTAAAACCAGTTGTTGTGTACCGTTTATGTACTAAAAGCACTGTTGATGAAAAAATATTAGCACACGCTGCGGCTAAGAGAAAACTGGAAAAAATTGTCATTGGGAATGGTAAATTTATGATAACTAATATAACTAATATAATATAACTCAATTAACAATTTTTTTCTGTGTGTGCACATCTTAAATTATACTAATTAGTTCTACAGCTCAACTGCATTTGTTAACAAATTGATTTAATTCATGTTTAATGTAATTTAAAATTGTTCAAATCGTAGGTACTTTTAATAGAAGCACAAAAATTAACTTATCGAATATAAAGGATCTGAAGAATTTGTTAGAATCGTCTGATTATGACAAACAAATACAGTCAAATGGATTTAGTAAGTAGTTTATTTATTAGTTTGCCAATTTTTTTCTAATCATGTTTAATATGTTTGTAGTATTATCAGATGAAGAATTAAACTCACTTTTAGACCGATCTGATATGGTTAAGTCAACACCTAAGACGAAGCCTACTCAGTCTGCCAAACATTTTGAAGTATTGACCTAAATGTTTATTATTTTGTTTTTCTCAAAGTAGTACATAGTTGTTTATTTTAATTCATGCATAGAAAAAGGATTTAAGTTTGCATATGTTATAGGGTGAATTTTTTGTTTTAATTTTTTTATTGTCAAATTATATTATGTATTTTTTAAAATTTTTACTAAAATATTTCAAGTTTACCTACTATTATACATTTCAATTTTTTTCGTTAATATTTAATTTTATTGAGTTATTACTTATAGGCTTTAGCTAAGAGTTTTTTTATGACAATACACAACAAATTTTATACAATTCAACAAAAATGTTAATAATAAAAAATGTCTTTTTTTTATAAGAATTCCACATTTCTTTATTTACTGTTAATTGTATTATGTGAATGTTATATTAAAAATTGATAAAATATTGATATATTATTCATATAGGACAGATTAAAATGCTTTAAAGATATCAATTTTTAATATATCCCAGGGTAGCGAAGATAAAAATATCATGTGCAAAAATGTATTATTTTTTATTGTAATTTGTCTTATCAACATAATTATCAGGAGATAAAATATCTCTGAAGCCTTAACCAACCCCTTCTTGCCGTTTCCATAGCGTTGCGTTATGATTTTACAGTAAATTTCATTTTAAAAATAAAGTAGCTTATTATATTAGACGATTGATGTCAACTCAGTGATAAAAGCTGTATAATAGTTATATTTATTGAAATATAATTTATTATAAGTACAAAAAAAAAACAGTTATTTGATTTAATTCAGACTAGACAATTTAGAGTTAGTAGTATTTTTCATTAAGAGGAAGTCGCATCTTTATGTTTTGTCTCCATCTTACAAACATAATAGTACATACCAAATTTTCATTTACCAGTTTTAATAGTGTGCTGTTAGTTTTATATAATAGTGTATTGACCTATTATAGAATTAAAGGTGAGATTATTATCTAGGGCACCATGTATTCTTTTATTGGTATTATTTAAAAAATAATAAGTTAAGACCTTTCTGAAACTACATTTTAAAATGATCATAACTTCATTAAAAGTTATTACATCAATAAAAGGCTATGCAAGGCCTTATTTAATAATCCTACCTTTAAATTTTGTAATAGGCCAATTCACTATATTATTAAAACTAACAGCACACCATTGAAACTGGTGAATGAAAATTTGCTGTAACATGTGTGTGTAAGATAGAGATAACACATGCGGGTACGAGCATTCTCTTAAGAGATATAGAAACATACGTAATACCTATTATAATATCACTTTAAATCATTAAATGTTAGTTTGTAAACACAGTCTTATTAGAAATATTACTGCAAGTTTGGTTTTTCCATGCATTTTTAAAATTGGCTTGATTATATTTTTGATATTTTATTAACTTCATTGGGTACTCAGCTATTTCAATTGAATTTGACCAGACAAAAGTGGAAAAAATTACTCAAGTTGTATGGTTGAACAAAATATTGTAAATATAACTTTTTATAGGTAAGCAACTGAAATGATTTAATTGTTATGACTTAAGAGTGGTTTAAACATTTAGTCAATAAGTTTGAAGGTGAGTATTTTGACTTTTTAATTAAAAGTCAAATAATAAATACAGTTATACATACAATACAATTTTAAATAAACACATTTTTTGTTTATTAACCCTATGATGTAATTGATTTAATGATTCAATACTGTAATAAAGTATTAATATTATTTGTTATAATTAAATAGCCATAAGAGAAAAATCAATTCAACTTTGATATGGATAAAATATTTGAATAGGTGCACTTTTTCAAAAGAGTTTCATTAACATACTCGTGGTCTGGCCTCAAGTTGAGGACGTTGATGCATTTTCTCTGTCTTATATACAGTACTTTAATCTATGTATCATATTCTTACTGCAGTTTATTCATAGTTATTATTGTATCGATTTATATTTATTGTATCTGTAGTCATAAACTACTCGAGCAAAGAGTTGTTTTTATATGATTATATTTTAAAACAAGTTATATGTATTTGAAATTTGAAATAATTCAAGTTCTTATATAATAGGTACATTAAAAAATAAAAATATGGAAAGAAAACTATTAGCTCAAACACATTATTTTTCTCTAGAAATTCGGTAATAGGCACCTATAACTACGTCAATTTCTTCTGTTATTAACCATTAACAAACCGGAGTTACAATGCGGTACGTAGATTCGTTGTGTTACGACTGACGAATGTGTAAGACACGCGAATGATAAGTATTTCATATAGTAATACTTAATAGTTATTTCCAGGGTTCTGGACTTCTAGCACTTATACTCATCACATAACCTCTGAAAAAAGCCCTTAAATTATATTCATTATAAGCACTCAAAAAACACGACAAAAACTAATAATAAACTAATACACAATTTTTTAAAAATTTTTTTGTTTAATTTTTATACTTATTAACATAAAAAAATCGGCTTTAAAAACATCAAAATTGTTTAGCTTTTGGAAACATATTAAGTTAAAATTTTCAAATAATTGAAAAAAAATGATTAATTTGGCCCATTTGAGAGAGCGTTTACGAGTTCTGGTGTTTATTTCTAGGAAATATGATTTAAAGGAGAAAAAACAGCATGGAAAACAAAAAAAAAGAAATTGAAATAAACTAAAATGTCTTGGTTTTTGTCAGTGGCATGTGTCATCATAAATCATAATTAAGCAGATGCAAAACATTATTAATATAATACAACTATAATTATATTTCAGATCATAATTGACTACCTATTGAGTATATCATACCTTTAACATTTACTAGGGGACCCACCAGCTACCACTCACCCCTCTATTTCAGAAGCAATTACCTCTGAAATTACCGTTCACCACGCCACTGTGTGTTATTAAAGATTGCATTCTCTATAGTCTATACCCATAAGTTCTACTTAGTGAGAATAATCGTTTTTACGAGTATGTATGAGAAGAATAAACCTACATTAGATCGACTACGACTCAAAATAGATTTAGAGATCTGGCTATAAAAAATATAGAAGGAGAACTATCTATCATGATAAATGAAAATTATATTTTAAAAATGTTTGCATCAAAATGTAGACATATTCTTCTTCTTTTGTGTTAATCGGCCGCTAGGACCATCCCGTCTCAACCAATTCTCCAGCCATCTATTCATAGCCAAATCCTTCCAGTTTGCTCCACCTCTTAAGTCTACTACATCCCTCTCAACTTTATCTTCCCAGCTCAATTTTGGTCTTCCTACTAGATTCTGTTCCAGCACCATTCTTAGTAGAGAATTTTGGCTCCGCATTGCATGTCCTGTCCATCGCAACCTTCATTTCTTGATCGTCTATACTATGTTATTTTCTCTAAACATTTCTTGTGGCTCTATTTTTCCTTCTTCTCCACTCTCCTGAGATGTCAACTTTTATTGGACCGAAGATCTTCCGTAATATTTTCCTCTCTAGTATTATTGTATTAAGAACTTATTTTTCATCTGATTTCCTTAGTGGCCAGGTTTCCGATCCATACAATATCACTGGCCTTATTAGGCTGGTATACAAACATATTTTCATCTCTTTTGATAATAATCTAGGACTTAATAGTTTCACCAAACCATAATACCTTCTATTTTTATAACTGTAATATATTTGGTGCCTCAGCTCCCAGCTAGAATAAAGTAGTCATTAGCTATAGTAGGTAGAGGCGTTTGAAAATGTGTGTTAACTCTAATAAATAAGGTAAACAATATATGCCCTTCCACGTATCCTATACGCTATATCCCTACCCCTACGTATATAACCATTTACAGAATTTGTTTAGTAGTTTGGTGTGCAGCTCTAATTTTTATCATGATATGTTTCTTTGCAAACTGCTTGTTTTTGTCCTGGATGTATGATATCTTCTAATCTCAATGGATGACTTCATTCCTGTTGAACTGGTATACAGCATACTGGTTCAACAGGAACAATGGTTCGCAGCGACAATGGTATGAAGGAAAGTATCTTGAAAACGTTAAATGACTGATGTTAGATTTGCTGACACAATCCCCCGTGATTGTAAATCAATTATATGCTCAAATTGGTTTAATAATAGCTTGAAATAAAATCCGGCTGTTTAACAGTCTTAGTGAGGAATATCGAACGTTTTCCAGCTGGCCAGTACAACTTACACATTTTTCTTTGATTTGCGAATTTCCTGCCGAACACGATGTTTCAAATTCTGGCGAAATTTAAGATTCATACCTAAGTATTTAGCTGAATTTTTGTAGGATTGTCATGTGAAGCAGCAACACACAGGAATTTTTTGTTTTAGCTTAAGAATAATTCATGGTGCACTGACTTATCAGTTATCACAATAAATTTTAATTTCAAAACACCTAGTACAATTAATAAGTTCATCAATATTATTTTTTATTTAACCGTCCAAGGAAGAGAGGACTGAGACTTCTCAATCAAACCAAGATTAGAAAACTTAAATATACGCAAGTAAATTCATTTTTCATACATTTTTAAGTGTAGCAAAATCATTATGATATTCTCAATTACATGTATAACATTATATTCAGTCATAACTGAAAACAATAATAATCATTAGGATTCAGCAATTGTAGGAATTGCATATTTTTCTATAATATCCTTTAGATTCTTAAGTATCAATAATTTTTTTAATCTTGGAATAACATCTATATAACTATCCAAATTATAACAACATTAGTATATTATTTTAACTAGGTGCTTTTATAGTTACAGGTTTACAGCAATTTAATATTAAATAGTAGGTATTCTCTATTAGATATTAGTAATATATTATACATAGCCTGTTGGTTAGATCGTTTATTCAGGTTCAAAGTTCGTAAATAATATTTCATGTATCGTAGGATTGATGGTGTGTCTGTTTATATATTTGCTGTGGGACTTAATAACAACTAATATCTTCCTACCAACGAGAGAAGAAAATAAATAAAAAAATTGTTATGTATTTTATTATTATTTGAGTACTTATTTTTTCTGATTGATTTCAAATGTCAAGTGACAATGAGTTTAGCGAGATCGGTGACGAACCACTGGATGAACATTGGTTTGAGAGAGAACAGGAAGAACTGCAGTTGGTAGTAGAATCTGACGAGCCCCGGGTTCCTCCTGAATCTGAGTCGTATGAAACTATTGCCGAAGAGCAAATTGATTATGCTAATGATGAAAAACAAATCAAGTTAGCAATCGAACGACTAAAAAACCTGAGGTTGGAATTGCAAGACCTTAGACACCGCAAAACTAGAGTGTTTAACATTCTGACCGAACACATCGAAAAGGGATTGGTGAGTTTTTATCAGGTTTGGGTTTGCCGAGTGACAGTAATTGTACATTTTATTAAGAAGACACAACACGTTTATAATTTGTTTATTAAAAACTGTTTCATGAGATTACGTGAATATAAGAGAACTCATTTTACACCAAGAAAAAAAAGAAATTAGACTGTGTGGAACCTATAAGCAGTTGTTGTTTTCTTGATAAAATTTTAATACCAATAAAAGTTACCATTTTCCTAAATTTTCAAGAAAATTACTGGAAAGAATTTCCCATATTTAAATTATATACTAATTATTTGTGAAATTAAAGATTTTATTATATTAAAATAATGAGAAATAAACGTCACCCATTTACAAAGTTATATTTCTATTCGCGCTATGGACATTCGACTTCCGTAAAAAAAAACAGTTCACATATAAGTTATAACTGAAGTTATTATTGTAAATTTATTTAGTATAGATAATATTAGATACTTCTTGTAATAATAATTATAGCACTTATGTTGTTAATAGTGCGAGTCTGATGTACCGATAAAAAATGGAACAAAAGAGGAAGTTGAACATCACTATGAAAAGCTATTGGTGAAATTCAAAAATAAAAAAGAAGCGGCACTTAAACAAAAACATGATTTAAACGAAAAGTTAATTATAAATACTGAATACTTGAAATCGAAACGCAAAGAATGTGCAGAACTCACCGAAAACCAGTATAACTTAGAATTAAAAACCGCCGTTGGCATGATATATGACAAGACACAGGAAAAACTCACTCACTACGTAACTCCAATGATTTTAATTTTTTTTCAATTTACAGCATATAATTAAATCACAGCATCTTAGTATCTTACCTTTCTTGTATGGAGATCTGTGTCAAAACTGGAAAGTTAAAATAAATGAAAGTAAATCTTGCTACATCATTTTTACTCATAAACATCAAAATTGTCCCCAAATTACATTTAACAATATCATAGTTATTATTCCTACTTCAATAACCACAAAATACATTGGAAGGCATTTCGACAAAAAACTGACATGCAACCTCTATTATACTTAATACTCATGTATCCAAAAACAAGTTAGACTCTCGATTTTGTATTCTTGATTTTTTTCTTAATGTGAAATCAAAACATTCACTCCATACTAAACTAAATCTTTACAAAATCCATCTGAAACCAATTTAGATTTACGGCTCACAAAATCCAAATATGGCTTTTCCCCCAAAAAAATCAAACCTAAACCAAATACGAAAAAACCAAAACAAAATATTTCGTTTAATAACAAAGGCCCCCTTCAAAGTTTTTAATCAAATACTACAATCAGAACAATTTTTTGTATTTATATATGAAATATTCAATCTATAAAATTATGTACAGTAGGTAAGTATATACGAGGTAGAGAATAAAAACATTATCAGGGTTTAAGAGATTAAGGAGTCCCCATTATATTTAGGTTGAGATAGGCGTTAAAGGATTACGTTACATATCTTTACACCATTTTTTAAGCTTTGACCTGGATTTCCTTAGAGTGATGAGATATGAATACTTACTTTTTATTAGTGGATTTTAGTGGTTTTTTAATTGGGTTAAGAAACGTTTATAGAAATGTTAAACTTCTTCATCTATTGTTCTAATTCCAAGGTCTGTATGTAAGGTCAGGTTAGAAATAAATCGTGGAGCATTCGTAATTTTGTGGAGAGTAATATTTTGAAATACTTAGATTTTGTTTAAATTTGATTTTAGCTGATTCCCATATTTGAATTCTATACATCCATATGGGCTTTAAAAACGATTTATGTATTAATAATTTAATTTTTAATTTAGTATATTTATTTTTGAGAGTAATATTTCTAGAGATTGAAAACGTGCATTAAGAATGTACTCGTCTTTTCCTATTATGACTTTGCGAACTCTTTTATCGAGGTTTAGAGCTAAAAAATTGTATTATCTAAAACGACAGAAGTGTAATAAAGCTTATTTTCAAGTGATTTCTGTTTTTTCTGTTTTTATTGTGCTTGGATATAAAACCAAATTAGGAAGCTTTTTTTTTTTTTTTTTTTCCATGGTATCGAGAAATTAGGAAGCTGTGAGTGAATCGTTTGATATTATGAATGGATAAATGCGTTAGATGGTTATTCTTTTGAACATTTTTGTAATGTACGAGTATTTTTTTAAAGTATGGTAAAAGGCTTGAAGGTATATACGATATAGTGATACACCTAGTGGCTTATTTGGCTTGCCAAACATCGTTATTTGTGAGAATTTCTAGAAAATTGTAAAAAAAAGAATGATAATAATAGACAATAGCTTTGAAAATTTACTTAAGGAGTATTATCGCCTTGTTTGGTAAGCAAATAGAAACATTAACCGTTATCAGATATCGGGGATATTATACGAGAATATTGTATGATCATATTTTGTATTTCATTAGGAGCGAAATGTTTTTTCGGGATGAACATTTGGTAAGTCAGAATCTAAGTTATTTTCGACAGTATTAATATGTGACGAGTTATACATATCCTTATGGTGTTGGAATGTTTTGAAGGGATATACTATAAATACTTCTGTCTTTTTAGCATTTGAAATGGCTAACGTAATGTAAACATTTAACAATGGAGGCGGAATAGGTGACATTTCAGCAATCACTTAGTTTTGCTTCTTAGACTACTGTCGATAGCTAAATTAGAGTGTAATTTCTGTGTGACGCTGAATGGTTTAAATGTTGAGTATCTTTTTCAGTGAATTAGCGAAGTTATTATAATTTGATTTTTAAGACGGAAATATAGAAGATTGGTATTTAACTCTAGCTTTACATTTTTTGATTATTCAAAACAGCGTATTTATTGTTTTGTTTGAAAATTTGAATTATAAGATCTAGCCAAGGTTGGTAGCTGACCAAGCATGTTTCTTGCATGATTATAGTCAGATAATTTAACACTTTATCGATGTAAAGGTTTAATTTAATCTTTACTATCCGATTAACTTGTTAATTCTGTGTATTCAAAAATTCAAGACAGTCAGTAAAAGTTAAAAAAAAGTCTAGATGGTTTAATATGGGTAATAGTGGAAGCGGAAAAATTGAGTATAACATATTAATAATGAAAATATAAATCTAAAATAATATAAGTTGAGTCGGATATATTTCTTTTTATTTTGGTGATAAATATATCTTAACTATGTATATTTTGCAGAGGTCTGTAGGTTGGGGAGGTGGTGCTAGTACATTAAAATTATTTGTGTTAGCAAAATTGTATAAAACGATACCATGGAAGTTATTCGAACGACAGCCCCAAGAATTCTGCTTCGCGTTAGTCACCAACAATAATCAAATAATTTTTTATTGTATTGAAGTAATCAATAAAGTAGCGTTTGAAATATTATGTCCATGGAGAAAAATAAAAAGCACCTATAGTTATTGGTAGGTATATTATTGAGCTTAATTATAATTATAGTACAGGATTGTAAAAATACTTGAAAATGTACAATTTGTATGTGGTTTTAAGTAGATTGAATTTTTAATAAGGATTTTAACTCCATCATGCGCTGTATTAGTGTATTATCCGGGAGATTAACTTTTAATAGGCAACTTATAACTGGGTATGAATATGTGAATATTTGGTGGTGTGTTTCTGTGATAAAGGCAATGTTGATACGTCTATTATATAATACTTCTTGAAATTCAGTTATACTATTCTTCAGACCATTAGTATTAAATTGTAAAACTAGAAGAGACTAATTTTTAGTAGAATTATTCATTTTTTTTAATAAGCATGAAATTTCTCGGGGGAGTAATGAGATAAGTGAATTGATAGAGACTTTAGTTAGCTTATAAAATATAACAATGATAAATGAAGATCTTGAGTTCAATAAGAAGTAGCGGACTGTGGAGATTGGGTTAAAGTTGCCTGACCAAATGTTTGAAATTGAGAAGCTGGAAGATTGAAGTAAGTGGTATTTTGTAGGTAACTCTCTTGTACATTGTTGGACATCAAACTAGAGATAACAGGTACTTAAGGTTTACCCATCTTGTTGATCTTTGTAGTTTGCAAGATAAATACCAGAGTATACTACGTTTAAATTTAATCTTGGTTTGAGTTTGGGAAAGTAGATCGAGTACTATATCCGCAATAGGCTTTAATATGATCTTACACTTGGCAATTTTGATATTGACTTATTATCTTGGGTTGGTCATTTACTGTATTTATTCGGTGATATAATCATCGGTAGGATCGGTTTAAGTCCGTAATTCAAATAGATTTTTGGATGAGAACAATTTATTTTTATTTTTATGTTGAATCATTCTAGGAGATGAAGGTTCAGGGATAAACGTCCCTAAGTGGTTACCTATGATTGCGCGAACCAAATAAATTAGTGTGTGGTAGACCTTATATTGATGGATGAAACATCCAGGTGGGATGTGGGTGGGTGTTATGGTCTTTCCTAGCTGCAGTTGTTTGTTATTCGCGGTTAGTATACTCACAATACAACAATATTTGTATTGCATAGATCTATTAACTTTTAAAATAATGTATAATATTATTATATTGTGAAAATGATTGATGGATTTAGTGGAAACAGTAGGAGACCTAACAACTAAATAGGAAAATAACGCTCACTTTAAAATTTAAAATTATTGTAGAATCCCATAGTTGTTCTTCGCATTTGTGGTGTACTATATACTACCTTGATCAGCACAGAACCTGAAATAAATACTTTGTTCCGTATATAAGTAAAAGTTTATATTGTAGTGGCGTGATTTAATCACGTGGCAAAATGTCAAGATCACTGCGGTGTCTTGTAATGAGATATTATAATATAATCATGCTCTATGAAACTTAAATTTTCTTTTCCAAAAAAAGGTTGGAAGACAGCTAGTAGACACTGTGATCTAGAACGGCTTTAGAAATTGTGTCAATTGATATGAGATATTTATTATGTATTCAAAATTAGTGCAGTTCAGCTACCCTCGCTCGACAACACACAGACCTTAAAAATAAATACAGTGCTATAAATTGTCATTCTGCTTGTGTTACCATAATTCAACCTTCGATCTATCTAGTAATAAATCCAACGAAACCTATGCCCTGTAATTCACCTAAAAGATTAAAAAGATATTGATGTCATGGCCTACTTCTTTAACTTTAACTTTAAGTCGTCAGTTGTTGCTTCTCCTATATAGCCTTTCTATTAACCATTTGCTTTTTCATTTTCATTTAAGCTTATTGTACAAAATGTGTATACACGATGTATTCACAGATGTTGTCACATCTAATGATGTAACTTTTATGAAAATATGCAATAAGATGTTTAAATACATTTTAACAGTATTCATAATAAAAAAATACATTTTATTTACAATAATAATATATTAATTTAATTGTGTAATACTACCAAAATAATTATATTTACTTGAACATTAAATATAACTATGTGATATAAGTATATTATAATTTAACTCTTTATTCACTTAATTCGTGTTTTATAATTACAGGATGTAGAAGAAATGATTGAAACCTGTAAAAGACAGGATATCAAACTAAACAAAACTCGCTTAGAATTTATTGTACAGAAACAAAAATGTAAAAAGATAAAAAAAGGTATTGAATATTTAGCACCAAGCACATTTAGCATAATTGAATACCAGGAATTATCAAAGAAAAATAAAAAGCTTGAAAATAGTATAGAATCTATGTGAGTAATTTTCTTATGTATTGCTTTATTCTCAGTAACGGACTTACTGGAGCAAATATAAACATTCGCTGTCTGATCCTCCACTCACGAGTGCCCCTGAACTTAACCCTTCCCTTTTCTTATTTTGGTATTTCAAAAACTGAATGGAAAATGATTCTATCTAGTAATTTAAGAAATTATGATCAGTGGCATTTTTACAATAAAGAAGATTGGGGGAAGATCTCTTTTTTGTATTTAAGTTTTCTTAATTTCTTAATATAAACATAATATATCACTTTAAGTACCTTAATCTATTTTTCAAAAAGTCCAACTGCAATACTAAGTTACCTAATCATTTCGCTAGGAAAATATCTGGCTCTTCCTATTTTAATCGTTGTTCAAGTACTCTACTAAATAGTATACGACTACCTATATGTGTAATTTGTGTTCTCTGTAGAATTATTATTATTAATTATTTTTCATGCTGAAATGGTTATAACTAATAAAAAACACAACAATAAGCAGCCAACATGATTTAAGGTATATTTATGTATTATCTTCAACTGTGGTTGACAATAGAAAAAAAATCACGAAAATTAAATCCATATTTTTATTTTTGGAAAATTTGTCATTAGTACCTGTACAATAAGTTTATTTTAAATTGAACCTAGGGGTTGATTATTATTTAAAGCTATTGTTGAAATCATTTGGCGTTTAACAGTATCAGCCGCCAACATAAAGAACTAAAATTTATAGCAGTGAGCTATCTATAATATTTAAAACCAATATTTATATTTTATCCAAAAATGTTAGGCTTTCACAGTTCTAATATTCGCCAGCATTTTTCCGTGTTCAACATTGTTAATTGGTTAATTGACATTGTTAGTATTTTAGGTTTATAAGTTTTAAGTTTTTTTTCGTTTATTTTTTTTCAAGGACAAATATCAAAACCGAAACTCTAAAAGTTCTTAAATCTGAGTTATCTAAAATTCCTGATATTCACAGAAAACTAATCAATTTAAAAGACGAAAAGGATAAAAACGAGTCTGAGTTAAAACAAATTAAGGATGTAAGTTTTTAAAAAAATATTTAGTATATTAGTTAAATATTTAATAAAATAAACTTGAAGAGAATAAACAAGTGGGTGCCCTGGAATTTGGCCACTATTCACCTTTAAAAAAAAGATAATTGGGCCACTATCATTTTACATTTATAATAGGTAGACCGGAAGATTGGGCTACCATTAAATTAAAAATTGTATAGTAATGATTTTGTAATATTCCATAATATTATTTTTTCTGTTATAATGTATTCTTAATAAAATGAAAAAAAAGCGGTCAAGTGGATATCGCTGTACATTAGGTGTCTAAGAGATCACTGTAATGGATGGTATTAAAGTGGAATTCAATGATTTCAAATCATTGCAAACAAAAGACGATTCTGAACTGAGATGGTAATAATGGTATATCAATTTAGGATATTTTGTAATGTTCTTACTTATTATTAATATAGTAGCTGGAAAGTTGAATGAATATTATTCTTAAATTATCAGTGATGCTGGAAAAATATTAAATATACCTATGTAAAATTGGGATGTTTTAGAACCGAATTAAATGATAAACGTTATTCTTTGTGTTAATACGCAAATTTGTCCAAATCTGAACTTAAAATGTTTGTAAAAAAAACTGTACTCATAATTTTTTAGATTTATTAGTTACGGAGGGAACTGCTTAAGTGGAACCTTGTTTTAAATATTCAATCCTTAACTATAAAAATTGAAAATTTTATACAATTTTAATTACAAAATTATCTTCTAGTTTCAATTTGAAAAATGTTGTCAACATTTGAACTTTAAACACTAAAAGTCAAATCTTTCTGGTAGACATTTGACAAACTTGTTACTAATCTTGTATCAAATTTTTAAATGTTAGATATAAATAAAAACATTTTTATGAATTCCTAACTAAATATAATTTGTTAATTTCATGATTTTTAAGAATTTTGTCAAAATTCTTTGTTAAAATGGTCATAAAAAATTATTGTGGATTCACGCTCAACTTTTTTTTTAATTTCCATTAACAAAAACAACAAATAAATAAATATAAAAACACACATCAATCTAAAATCAATACATTCATCAGTCATCACTCTGTTCAGAATCTAAAATATGAAAGAGGAGAAAAAACGGATTTGAATATGTACAATCTATGTATGATCCTATTTAAAAAAATAATTATATTTTTATGTACTAGAAAATTTTTTTTTCATATTATTTATTATTTGACTAATTTTATGGACTTTGTTTTATATGAAATTTGTTGAATCTGTATATAAGTATTTGAAAAAAAAATATATTATTTGATGAATTGTATTTATATTTGTATTAAATAAATGGAAAGAAATGTAAACTAAGTAATACAAACAGTTGCTTCTTTTTATTCATTAATCATTTTGCTTTTTAATTGAACACATATCATTAACATCATTAGGTTATGCGTCACACTCATGAACGACTAGACTAGTAACTAGACTAAAGACTAGGACATTCCCGCTCAGCGCTTGTCCAGCTAGAGCAGTCTGGCCAACTCATATTTAACATTTGTAAGAGACAAAATAATAATTAGTTAATAAACGTTATTTATATGTATTAATAGTATATTCGTGAGTTATACTTTTATGACTTAATCTTCGCGTACAATTTAAAAATACAGATTTAATTTGTGGCCCAATCTTCGGGTAGTAAAATTTAAACAAATATTTTATACGAAGCAGGTAGTTAAAATGTGGCCCAATTCCCGGGCGCCCAAACAAGTATAGGTAGTGTTAAATTTAAAAACCCTTGTCCAAATTAAATTTTTTTTAATAAAGAAATAAAGGATGAAAATGTAATATAATATTATTTATATTATGTTGTGTAATTTGGATTTGAAATTAAAATATAAAAATTCCATATTTTGAAACATAATGATTGATACAATTTTTGATGTATGGTGTATTTAATCGTATTTTTAAAATTATGTAATTTAAATATTTTATATTATACTATTTTATAATTATTTGTAACAAATCGATGGGGCAACGTGGCACGAAGTTGGCAGGTAAAAAGTTCGAAATCGTGTTTTTCAAAAAGGTGTGGCAGATAAGGATCGTCCGAATCGTGTTCTACCTTCCTATATACTTTTTACCAGATCTTAAAAATCTTAAAAAATTTAGCACTATAAAATGACTACTAACCTAACCTACCTTCAACTATTAAGAAAAACATTTTTCTATTTTGACTATATAATTCAATCTAGTTACCGTAGATTTGAATGACATTGATAATGACTTACCTAAATGTTTGCCTATGACCTTTGTTGATCTTAAGTGCAAAAGAAACGATAACAGGAAATTGAAGCCGTTGGAAAGATAACGGAAAGTTAGTGGGAATCATGGGAATTCTTAGAATAAAAGTAATTTCTCCTTTTGCTGGCCTAGTAAGAATTGCGACTTCTATAATATTATTTTATTTGTAGTATTGTACAGTTACATAAGTTCAGTGGTTGGAGGTAAGTAATAATGTAATTGGAGCACCAACTTTAAATTTTAGCTTATGAGGAGGAAATCCCTGAGGAGAAAGAGAATTGAGAAATTCTTGTGGATAATGAATAGCATCATCTGTTGATGTAACTGTATCAATAGTTAGATATTCGTAAAAGTCTCCATCGAATTTTAGAAGGATGATTTTTTTGATTTCTTCTGATGTTCCATTTCTCAGAGACATAATAGCTCTTTCACATAACCACTGATAAGATTTATTGGATGGATTAAAAATGTCACTATAAACTGCAGAAATCAACTCTTCCACATTATTTACTACCCATTCAATCTCGTGATTGAAAAAAAAATGTAACTATTTTCATTTTCTAAAGTTAAATTTCCAATTTTCAACTTCTCTGTGGGAACAGTTCAGAAATGATTTTTATGAAGATATTCTTCATGCAGAGTGCACTCGATCAAATGACTCGCAATTAACTTTTTCTGATGATTTGAAGAGTCTTTATTATTACAAAGCTAAGATTGGTGTTTTCCATACAACTCTTATGATATTAAAACGATTATATTAATTTGTAGTTAATAATTTCCGCAATTGTTTATTTACGAAAGAGAGTGTAAACGATTGTCACTATAGTAACTGATTGTTACTGTAACTGTATAAAATTCAATTGTGAATAATAGATCACTTGTCTGAGTATTTGGTATAACTTTATACTTATTTATGTTTTTACAAAAGAGGTACTATAACCTTCAGCAGTCTGTCAGGTATAACAGTAAACAATTTCAGCCAAATTGGTTCAGTAGTTTTATCGGTTAGCGTTGTCATAAAAAACCCATTACAATTTTATTCAGCAATAGAGATGGAAATAGAGATAGAGTTTGTAAGTAATGTAGTTTTTAGAGAGTGGTTTATTTTTAAATTTTATTATGAGCTTTTCAAAACTGTTGCCCATCTCTCAAAATCTGAAATTACGTCACTGATTAGCTGCGGAAGGTAAATATAAAAGTTATTTAATAGGCTGTACCATATTATATACATATCATTATGATTCAGATCGTACTGTATTATGTGATTTTCGTTCAATATGTTGTTAGCAATAAAAAGTTTTTAATCACTGTGGATTTCTAATATTTACCAAGCATTATTTTTCAAAAATTAAATTTCATCATTTTATAGAAAAAAGTTACTGACTGACCTATCTCTGTGAAAGTTATGTTATATTATGTAATATTTACATATTATATAATTTTTTATTTTTATTTATTTTCAAGAATTGAATATATACTCTGCAACGATAATGTAACATGTTACTATGTCAGTATGGGGCTATGGGAACCCATAATTATAATTAGGGTTCGGGACTTCTTGTATTTGAATGTTTTTTTGTAGTGGTCGTAGTATATTCTTAGTGAGTTATAAATGTGTTTTATGAAATGACGAAATTAAATACTAAGTTTGAATTTGCATATTTTTGCATATTTCGTCATATTTTAAGAAAAGCACATATTTGAGAAATTTTTAACATATTTGGGCATATTTCACATTTTTATATTTTTATAAACGTAAAATTTTCGGGAAAAATCATAATTGGATGGTGTAGTTTTTCGTATCTAACACGTACGTCTCTTTGCGATGATAGTCTCTTTATCGCATAATAATCAACCTTTTTATCGACAATATCGACAATTGTATAGTTGTGGTAAAACCTAATGAATCCTAGGTTGACAACCCGAGTAACCCGTGTAAAAAACCTTTTTATTATATTAAGTACCTCCCTAATTTTTATTTTATTTTTTATAATAATAATTTACAATATACCTTATTGTGCGTTTTTTAAAAACAAAATAAAAAATCAGCTACATATTTTAAAGTATATTTTGACGATTTTGACTGCATATTTGGATGCACATTTCGATAATTTTAAGTGCAAGAAGTCCCGAACCCTAATTATAATATATTATAGAAGTATATAATACTTTATAGGATATAGATATAGAGACATTCATATTAAATACACTTTAAGTGACACTTAATATTATTCTATAAATATCAAAAAACAGGAATGGAGACAGCATGTCAAAGCAAAGGCTCGTGACCAGAAATATGAACAACGACTAAAAAAGGGACGTATATCAGATTGTTTTACTGAAAATCCTTTACTTTTTAATGATTATCTCGAAAGTATAAAAAAAGATAAAATAATCCAAAAGACTGTCACCGACTTACGTCAGGAGTTGTCCGAAGTTGAGTCAATAAAATATCAATTAACTACATGTATTCAATAATGTAGGAAGACCAAGTTGAATATCTAAAACAAATAAATATTTATATTCATATAGAAATATTGTTATTATATGTATAAGTGAATTTATCTTAATGTATTAATAATTTAATTAAAAAGGTAGTACAAACAATTTTAAATTAATACAACTGATATTGAATATTTTTTAATATTATAAACAGCGAAGTTTCTTAGTCAAGCAAGTTGCTAGCCTTGTACTCATTTATAATTTAAATTTAAGTATTTTTCTTCTGCGTTTTGTGTACTTACCTAAACATTGAGTTTGAAAACCACGATAGAGGTAGGAACTTAGTTTGATTACCACCCATATGGATATGGTGATGTATGGTGACATATTTAAATTAATTTTTAGAGTATTCTAGAGAGCAAGGGGGGGGGGAACCTTTTACGGGTCAAATACCAAAACTTAAATACAATTTTTTTTTAAACATAACAGAGTACCCTCCACTCCCAAAAGTTTTTTTTACTGATAATAAAAAAAAGTAGGCAATAATTACTATACACATTTTATTACTCATTTATTTGTTAACTTATATTTTATATACCTAATACAGACAAAACATTATGAAACATGTTTTGAAAAATATTTTAATTAGTTTTGACGTGCCATTGAATTTTTGTTTTGTCTGTAATTTTATCTTGTTTACGCATAGTGGTTAATAAACACTACCACTTCAATTGGTTAGTAAACACATCAACCTTTTGATTTATAAATAGTTGTATTTACCCAACTGTTTATATTTTGTATCACAGCATACAATACAAGGTATTGCAAATGTTTATCTTTATCGTCCCCGTTATATAAATTAAAAACGCAATTTTTGTTTGTAACATCTTTGGTATATGTATTGATAAGTATATTTTTCATTCATATCAGTTTCTATCACATAGCAACAATCACTGACATAAAAATTAATACTTCGTAGTGGTTAACAGCCGTAACCACCAATCAAAATATGCACATTATTCTTAACCGATAAGCATTTATAAATGTTTAAAAATTATTTTTTTCACTTTGAAAATTTGAAATTTGAATTATATTCTAAAAGTTTCAAAGATGTCACGTCGTACAAGATTGTAGCAAAAAGGTGTGGTTCAATACCTTGAAGAAGATTTTCCTTCAGGTTCTGAACTGGAATTAGATGACGATGACACTGACGGGGATCCGGATTATGAAAAAGAGTTTGTTTTGGATTGTTCGGACAGCGAATCTGACGAATCAAATAATTTGAATGATATTGTTTTACCAACAAACTCATTAGAAACTTGTATATTTTCATCTTCAACGTAAGTTTGCGAAATATAATATTATAAATGGTACTGAAATCTTATTTCTTTAGGACACCATCTATACCAAATACTCGTAACTCAGTTACACCTGTCCATTATCAACAGCTTCAAGAAAGTTTGGAATTTGTGTCTCTAACTCATTCGTAAGTTTATATAATATATATACAATATTACAAATTTATAGTGTTATTTCATATTAAAATTATTTGTATTATTATTTTGTTAATATTTTTATTTATTTTCACAGAAATGTATCAAGCCAAGTAACAATTGCTTCACCATTAAATTTAAATATAATCCCACCATCACCATCAACTTCAACGGTTCAGAACAATATACAGAATATAGTAATTCCTAACCAACCTCTACAAGTGCCTACTTGGTCTAAAACTGTTTCTATGTTTGAAGAAGATGCATTTAATGAAAATAATATTGGAGTTACAGAATATATAATAAGTATGTCAGATGTTACTCCAATAAATATATTTTTAAAACTTTTTCCTGATACTCTTATTGAACATATTTCATTTCATACAAATTTGTATGCAACTCAAGCTGGAAAACCATACACACCTACTACACCAAATGAAATAAAAAATTTTTTTGCTATCAATATGCTTATGTCGTTGAAAAAACTATCAAGCTACAGAGACTATTGACCAAGTGCCACTGATTTCCATGATATCTTTATTTCTAAAATAATGTCGGTGAATAGATTTGGATGGATTCTTTCAAATTTACATTTTAATGACAACTCTTTAATACCAAAAAGAGGAGAAATAGACTATGAAAAATTATATAAAATTAGGCCACTTTTAAATTGTTTGAGTGAAACATTAAACAAATCATATTCTCTAAACAACTCATTGACATTGGTAATGGCAAATTTCCTATAGACATGTTGACTAGCTTCATTAACTTTCCTCAAAGTTTTTGTCAGTTAACTCGACCAAAAGATGAACTTATTCAGAAGGTGTTTCCAGATTTTGCTCGAAATTACAGAAACCATGATTGGTTGAGCAAACGAGCTATATTGGCTGCAAAAAACATATATGTAAATGAATTTAATTTCAAAATTCAAAAACAAATTATAGGTGAATCGAGGATATATAAATCAGTTGATTCGGCAACTAACCAAGATGATGTAGTCAACTATCCACCTTAATTTTTAAACTCACTGGATTTACCAGGATTGCCATCTCACAATCTTCAATTAAAGGTTGGATTGGTAGTTATAATGTTGCAAAATATCAACCAACCTAACCTAACCTTTGCAACGGCACACGGTTAGCGATAAAAGAAATTACTAAACAACGTGATAGAAGCAACTATACTGAAAGGAAAGTATAAAGGAGAAGATGTTCTCATATCGTGCATCCCAATGATTCCGACTGATGTGCCATTTGAGTTTAAACGACTACAGTTTCCAGTGTGGCTTGCTTTTGCTATGACCATAAACAAGTCCCAGGGGCAATCATTAAGTGTTTGTGGTATAAATCTGAAAAACCCATGTTTCTCACATGGTCAACTGTATGTTGCCAGTTCCCGTGTTGGCAAACCATCAGATTTGTTTGTCTATGCGCCAGGTAATCAAACAAAAAACATCGTATATCACAAAACACTACAATGAAAATAAAACTGATTTTTGTTAATAATTATGATTGAAATGATTAACAATAAAGCGATTTCTTACTTTTAAATGCTTATATATGTTTTATTTAATTATTTTTTAATTCACACCGCCCTATCAACAGGGTGACGGTTTTGTTCAGGAGAATTTTTGCCCTGACAGGACAAGTACGGTGGCGGGAAGGTGATACACAAATATGTTTCACTCGGGCGAAGCCGGGTAATTCAGCTAATATAGTGCTACGAATCAGAATTTTTATTCTGGGCAACGGAAAAGTTTAGATAAGTTCTGAATACCATACACCGAATATTAAAGAACAAATTGAACAAAGTTTGAGGTCATATAGAGTTGGTACATTTAACGGGCAACGAAGTGCACGGGATCAGCTAGTAATAATATAATAACATAATCCGAGTCTGGCATTTAGTATACTTGGATAAACCAATTTCTTCAACAGTCGGCTTAGAAAAATTCAAGTTTGTTGATTCCACAATAATATTGTTCGAATAATTGAAAACAATATTCGAACATTTAAATTTTCTAACATATAAAATTTTAACACTTTTAATTCAGACAATCATATTATTCGAACATATTTTTAATTTTCTAGAGTTTCTAACATTTAAAATTCAAATACTTTTTATTCGTATGCATTATTTTCGAACAAACGACCCCTCTTTGAAACAATCACATTTTACGTTTGGAGTAAAACTGAGATTGGCTAGATAATTTTGTCGTCAGTTGGTCGGGACTTAAGATCAGATATTGTGCTTTTTTTACATGCAGCTTGTGTAGTACCCAAAAAGAGTAGTATACTACGGACTATTATTTCATAATGCTTATTAGAATATATTACTTATAATTATAAATTATACACAAATTATCATAGATAAAGGTATTTATAAATATGGAATAGGCATAAAAGTTTAAATAGAGATTATAGGTGAAAACAACAGGTTGTTTTTACCTATTGTACATAATAATGCAAATCAGCAATATTGGGGTGTAGAATAAGAATATTAGAATATCACGCCATTGTGAGAACCCGCATAAATACGGGTAGAGCACCTACCATTATATAAAAGATAGTCAGCATGGATCGATAGTGTATTACGCGCTTACGACAGTGTGCTAAGGATTTTTATGTTAAAATTATAATTAATAAACGGTTTTACTTTATTCAAGTTTATTGTTACAAAACAAGTGTAAGTAGTAAGTGTTTAATTAATTTCAATACCTATGTACCTTTCTCAACACACATCTCAAGACTGACGACTACTTGCTAAGTCGTTAAATAAGTGAAGTGGTATAGATTGTAGTGTCCTGCACAGCGCTCACCACACTTGGTAGTAATTGAGTTGAATGTTGAAGAAGCTTTTGAAGAGTTTGAAGAAGAATTCAAAATGAAGGGGTGGTAGCTTCAGAGGTAGTATGTCGAATAAATGAAGCAGATAAAGGTTGATGAATAGCAAGGTTAAATTATTTAATAGCAAGTTGCCCAAAATATGGATTTATATCGAAGAACATCCCTCAAAGTATGTGATTGTAACCAAACGTATAATGAGCGAACAAACAAGTAAATAGCAATGATACCTTTTAATTTCCTGGGAGATAGCTCACGGCGATTCACTAGACTTAGTCGAGGTGATACAAACTTAGCGAAAACTACGTGTTGAAAAATAGACAAAAACTGGAGCTTTCAATTTGTATTCAAATACAACGAATAGTTATAGGTAAGTTATAGAGCAGGGGTGGCCACTAACCTTAACTTTGGGAGCCGCAAATGTATTAAGTTAATTCTAAGAAAAAGAAAAAGCTTAAAGAACGAGAGCGTTCATTGGTATCTATCACAATCACTTAATATCAGTTAACTATAAATTCATATTGATTGGTAAATTTTTATAAATGGTTTATTGAAGATAAATACCTAAGAATTTACAATAGTTGTAACTATTGGTAATGTGGTAAACTTTTTGATAATATGTATTGAAATTTATTTTTTAACATAAAAAGTTGTTACCTAAGTTAAAAATTAGGTAGGTGATAAAATGTATGCACTAATATTTTAACATCCAAATGATCAGACTTCCACATTTTCTGGATTACTCAACAAATTTTTGCTTTCCAAAAAACGTTTAGCTCCATCAATTGCCTCTTGCGTAAACATGTCTTTGTGTTCATTCATATAATTGTACGACCACAAGTCTATCTCGGTAATTATAAATACCAAACCTTTTACATATAATTCAGCACCTAAAACAGATATAATTATAATTCATAATAGTATATAATTGGCAGAATTTGATAGGTTTGATAGAATTTTATATTCAAGTATTAGACAAAAATTAGGCTATATCAATTTTATGATTATTTAAAAGGTTCGTAATTTTATTCTGAAACGTAATCAATTTTATGATTATATTAAGGATATTATGTATATATTACCAATAGCAAAGTCTTTGGGTCCATAGAACTGATTTTCATCTACACTAGTCCCAGGTTTCCGTAATCGTGTAGATGACATGAACCGCCCTTTAGTGAATCCGCTATTCCTACTAGCTAATTCAACTATACACATTTGATCGTTGCCGATGCAAAATTCCATGATGAAATCACGAAAGTTATCTATTTCATTCACAGGAACCATCTTTAATTTATATCTGAGTTTTTTGGTTGCGTTAAGCACAAAATTTACAAAATCTAAAGTTTTCGGTGGTTTAGGTACAAGTGATAAACAATTCTGACGCGTGTCGTCTGGATCACCAATACCGGTGTGAGGTGGTATCGCCTAGTAATTTATAACCATCATTAAAAGAACAAAAATACTAAAAATACTTTAGACGATTATTTTTCTATATAATAATTAGTTAGGTACCAGTTGAGTCACAGCTAAATAATTGTTTTCTAGTTTTATTGGTTGGATGGGTTCAGGTTGATTGATTTTCAAAACGTCTTTGAAGTAATCTCTAGTGAACGGATCACAGTCATATAGTATAAATCTGTAAATGGAATAAAAGTTTAAATATTCAAGACCTTTGACTGAGTAGCTTAGCTTACGCACCTACGACCCAACACACTTATTGTTTTTCCTATTATGAAATCTTTCAGTTCATAATATTCTTGATATTCATTAACTCCTGCTTCTAAATAAATAGATGGAAAATTTGCTGGAAATTGAAAAAAATTGAGAAAATAAAATTATCCATCAATGTCAGCTAATATATTAATACCTATTGTATTTTATTTAAATACTAAATACATTAAAAATTAATAATATTTGGAATATAGTATAATAAATATATATATATAAATATAAAGTATTCCAGGTAGGTACTAAGGTAATGGAAAAGTGTCTTTACTTACATGGTAAATTTGACCAGCTTTTGGGTAGTTTAATTTTGCTTAAAAACACATTAGATTGATTCAGCTTACATTTATTACCCATAGTTGTTGATTCGTTGATTTCTATCCGATCGTCAGTTAAGTAATAAACAATAACGAAATACTTACCCTCTGTAGGATCCGAGACGTCACTATTCCAGGTCGCGTAAAACCTGTAAAATGTTTTAAAAAGCGAATTATTATAGGAACATATTATGATATCAAAATAAACTCCATAAATGTAGTAAGTTATTGTTGGAAACATCCAACGCTTCAGAACACCAAAAACACGAGTGTTTAATGGTGTGAATAATATCGAGTAATCGGTAATGGTGAAAGTACAAATGTACATAATATCATTGAGTTGTCTTCATAATAATTCCAAACACAAGCTAGGCCGTAAGCATACCTAAGTACCATCGGGTCGTATTCCAAAAACTTTCTGAGCTTCTCCTCGGCAAATCTACCGTCGGACGCCAAACTTGGAATTTTCGATTTTTCGATTTCCCGCTGCAGATTCATCTGCCTAATTGCGATATAAGGGTCCTCCATCACTGGTTCATTGTCAGCCACCACCACGCCCATGCTCGTCAAATATTTTCTGGTGAACTGATCGCAGCCGCACAACTTGTACGTAGTTCCGTAGAAACTAATTTCATCGCCGATGTTGAAGTCGGACCAATGCCAATACCTGCCTTCACGGTGTGGATTGGGTATATGGCCGCGTTTAAGTACACATCCTTGGACATAACCCGCGTTCTGCAGGATGAAAAAAAAATGTTTTATTTACTACACTATACAGTGGTGATTATAATAGAGTATCATATTACTATACAATTGCTAATAATCGTTTTCTTCTATATTATTACCTTTCGAGAACATACTTAGATTCTGAAAATAATATCTTGTGACATGCATCTTAATTGAATTAAAAGATTATAGGTGCCTGATAAATTTCATATCTATACATTATATATCGATAACAACTTAATTTTCTTGTTACACTTATTAAAAGTATTAGCTTAATACCATAGTATATTATTTTTATCAACTAATCGATATCGTAAAATTATTTATACACCAGACATACGTTTGGTGCGTAACTGGTAAGTAGGTAATGCAATAGTCATAAACATTTTTATTTTTGGGATAGTGTTCAAACAGTTTCAAATCAACTACTTCCATTTTTTTAAATGAGAATACCAATACCTCCTTGTGAAACAGGATATGGATTTAGGGGTAAGGTATGGGTAAATCTTCATTTTTTTCCTCTTGAAAAAATTAGCTCCTATCCACCTTTTAGAATATTGAACTTAACAAACTTTTCTAAGCCAAACGACTTTAACTTATACGACCCCTAAACATCTATGTTTTTAATTTAAGTATTCCTAAATAACTTTTTCTTTTTACTTTCTTTAAAAATCTTGTTTTTCCACATTTCAGCTGCATGGTTAGTTAAAATATTGTAATCAGTTGGGTGAAATGAATGGCATTTTCTTTTATTAAATTTTAATAAACATAACATCAAGCCCTGCCAACTTTCTAATGACCGCGGTTTAATAATTTGTATTTGACTATGATTATTAGTGCGAAACTGCAACCACGTGAGTTAAAACAAGAAGTTAATTATGTTTATGATGTACTAGATATAGGCTTTGTTTTAAAATCAAAAACTATTATTACAGATTTAGTAAAAAAAGAATAAATAGAAAATCATTGGAAACCACCAAGTAGTTATAACTATCCTTTTTCTACACATAAAAAAATGGTTAAATTGAAAACAAATATGTGAAAAAAGAGCATTTAGATAAATATGAATGGCTTGTTTTATCAAAATCAGAAGGAGGTTTATTTTGTATTTACTGTGCAATTTTTAATCACACGAAAACTGGCACTGGGTCAAATAACGTAATGCCCTTAAAATGTCTTGTATCTAATCCTTTAATCAAATTTACAAAATTACTAGGGAAAGATGAGTACCTCGAAACACATAATAAAAATATTTATCAAAAGAACTCCATTCAAGATGGAAAAGCATTTTTAAATAATTATTACAATCCTAAAAATGAAGTAATTAATAAACTTAATAGTGCACGTCATCAACAAGTTCTAGAAAATAGGGCTAGATTAAAACCTATTATTGAAACCATAGCATTTCTTGGTCGACAGAATATTGCTATTAGGGGGCATCGTGATGATGGTAGTTTATTTGACGATTCTGATACTCCGTCGGAAAATAAAGGAAATTTCAGAGAGTTGTTAAATTTCAGAATATCAGCTGGAGACGAAACTTTAAAAAATCATCTTTTAACTACTCAATCTAGAGCTACATATATAAGTAAAACTACACAAAATGAACTAATATTTATCATGGGAAATTTGATTTTGAAAAAAGTTTTAGACAGATTGAAACAATCTAAGTGTTAAGCGTTATTTTCGATGAAACAACCGATTTGTCAAAAATTTCTCAACTTGTTACAGTTATTCGGTATGTTTATGAAAATGAAGTATTTGAGGATTTTATTGGATTTTTAGATTGCCACCAGGATAATTAAAGAAATACTGGAAGAGAAGTTGAACCAAAAATCACCGGTGAATTAATTAGTAAATCAGTTATAAACATTTTAGATAAATTTGGTTTACCTCTTGATAAATCTGTTGGGATAGCAACAGATGGCTGTTTTGTCATACTATCAGAAAAATGTGGAGCTGTAAAATATGTTAAGAGTAAAAATGAAAAACGCAATAAAATGTTCATGTTATAGCCATGCGCTAAATTTATCGATTATGAAATTATGTAAAATCAAATTCATAAGAAACACTTTTGGTTTGATAAAAGAAGTTACACATTTTTTAAGTTCTTCAGCTAAAAAACATTTTGTTTTGGAAAAAACTTTGAATACCTCGTTGCACTCTTTATATGAAACTAGGTGGGCAGAAAAACACGATTGTATAGTACAGTTCTTTTCTCTTCAAGACTAGGTTCAATAATTGATGTTTTAGATGAAATATTAGACTGGGATGATATTAGCACCGCATCTAAGGCATCTTGTTTATCTATGTCAGTAACTACTCCCGAGATTCTTTTAACGCTAAATATTGTTTCTGAAATGTTTATAATAACATCACCAATAACTAAATTGTTACAATCTAAACGTCAAGATAAATTATCAGCTACGACATTAATTAAATCTGTAATTTCAGTTTTGAAAAAGAAGCGTTTGAACAGTGATGAATGTTTCAATAAAATATTTGAAAACACAAAACATAAGCTAGTCAATTTAGGACTATCAGACATAAATATTATGCCAAGATTAACAAGCTCGATGAAAAATAGAGAAAATCCTCAAGTTGAAACACCTGAAAAATACTATAAAATTGTCTTTTTTATTCCTTTTTTGGATGAATTATTAGCTGATTTAGAATCAAGATTTGACGAAGCTTCAAAATCGGTATACGATTTTGATGTAGTCCTTCCTAATATAATTGAGAAAAAAGATATTTTTAACGATAAGACTAAAATAGAAAATAAGATTTTAAACGTGGTTAATCAATTTATTGATGTAGTATCAAATTATTTAAATGTATCTCATGATATATTTGAAAAACGCATAACTGGAGAATTAACCCTCTGGCACGAATATTGGCTCAACGAAAAGCAACTACCTGTGACTCATATTGATGCTTTAAAACGTTGTGACTACGACTGTTTTCTTGAAATCAATATTCTATTAAATATACTTGTGACCAGCGACCACTGCATCAGCAGAACGCAATTTTTCATCTCTGAGGCGGATAAAGATATGGATGAGAACAAGAATTTCGGGAGATTGATTGAATGGACTGGCTTCACTACATGCTCATCGTGATATAACAATAAACTCTGAGGATGTCATCGATGTATTTGCAAAATCTAATAGAAGACTAGATTTTATAATTTAAATTTAATGACTATGTACGTTTTTTATCATTTTAATATTTCTATTCATGACTCATGTTTTAGTTTTAAGTTTACTATTTGGAATTTATCAATTGATTACAAAGTTGTATTTAACATAACTGTTTCGTGTAACTTATTTTTGAACACTAATATGTGCATTTGCCCACATATCATATTTTATTTTGTATAAAGTGATTAAAATTGTTGCGGCTTGTATTGCATTTGTCTGAAGGTTTGGTAAAGATTGGCATTTAATTTTGGTTGAGATTACGATAGCAGATCCACCGTGAGCAGTTCCATCGGGATGGTCAGATCTGTTCATACTATAGCCAGGAAAAAAATGTTTAGAATTTGTATTGCTGTGGGTTTCAAAGATTAAAGCGATGTCTATCTGTTTTTCAATAAATAAGTTTAATAGCACGGGTTCGTGTTGTTTTAGTCCGTTTGTATTCCAGAAAATGTATTGAGAAAGTTAGTGTTTGTTTGTCTATTTATCATCTATTAATATTAATTTATTTATGACTGTCGTAAGGAGTTG
Organism: Myzus persicae; assembly: GCF_001856785.1. Classification (NCBI taxonomy): domain Eukaryota; kingdom Metazoa; phylum Arthropoda; class Insecta; order Hemiptera; family Aphididae; genus Myzus; species Myzus persicae. Next base: position 131,928 of record NW_019103990.1, read on the forward strand.
AATTAGTGGATTAATTATTAGTTTTAATTCTGATAAGAAGGCACATTGAATTGTTAATACGTTTTCTGGAGGGATATTGGTTGTATTTGAGTTTGTGTTTGGGTTTGATCTAAGGTTTTGAGAGTAATTGCGAGAATTGTTTTTAGAAAGATTTGGGAACGCTTTAGTGTCGTTAATATTAAAATTTGGTAGGTCTGAAGAATGTTTATCGTCACATACTTCTCACTTATTTACAGAATTATTTGGGTATACATTTTTTTTATTGTAGTTTTTAAACTACTGTGAAATTTTTGTAAGTCTTTGTGGACCATACATCCATAATAGTTGGCCAGATGATTTCTCCACAAAAAGTACATGTTGGTGGTTGATCAACACGGATTTGGTACAAGATGAAGACGTGTGGAATTCAGCACAGCAGACGCAGCGAGGTGGGTGAGAACAGTAGGATTTTGAGTTACCATATTTCTGGCAGTTTTGGCACTGGATTATTTCCCGACGTTTATACGGTTCTTCAATTCAAATTTTGGTAACATGAAATATATCTTTGTTGATTTTGGCAGGTTTAAGATCAATAAAAAAAGCTACAAATTTTTTTTGTTATTTTGTGACGGACATTAGCAACGAGACGCACAGTGAAGCCAATTCTGAATGACGATTCCAATCTCATTTAATTTGTGGAAGTATGAATATTACGTACAACAACGCGAAAAGCGTTGTTCTTAAGTTGATGATATGGGTGATATTCAGCTTTTTTTTGTTTAGATATCTTATCACAGCTCTGTAAGAGTCGGAATTCTTAGTGAAGATTTTTAAATCATTTGTTGATGATTTAAATAAGAAATTATCTGCACCAAGCAGTTTGAGAAAATCGTTGCGAAGTGCAACGAAATCAAGTACCCCTTGAACTGTGATTGGTGGTGGATATGGTGGGGGTTTAGCAGGTTCACTAATATCGTCTGATGCTTCGTTTGATGGATTCTGAGGTGGGTGCGCTGTATCGAGTTTGTCCTCAGCAGCAAGGCAGGAGTATCTATTTGTTGTTAAAAATATAATTTTTGCATCGTTTTAGCTATTTTATTTGTGAAAGGTTCGCCGGATGATGAAAGATCCCTACCGGGTTTTCTCGAATTGTTAACGGTATCGTATATATCCATGTCAGAACTTTCGAACACATCATTTTATACACTCTGTATACGACTGGACGAAGCGAAATTCGCTTTATTTTTATTTGAGATTTTATTTTTCTCGTTGGTACTATTTATATTATTGTTGCGGTTCATTGTGTGTATTGTCGTTATCGCGACTTGGGTTGGATTAGATAAATAGATGCAACGCCGGGGAGCGCGGACGACAATAATTACGTAAACGTAGATGCCGTATAGACGTATAATAATTATAATTACCGATTTTTGGATGATTTGTTCTTGAGAGGTTGGAATCCCTTGGTGATGGCGGTAGGAGGATAAACAGGCCGGTACCCGGATTTTTTTGACACCATTCACGGTTAGACTTGAGAAACAAAAGAAACTGCGTGCATGGTAACAGATACGTGTGTTGCGGACAACAGTCACGGAGAGAGTGAAATTTGGAATTTTACATTGTAAATATTGAAAAGACCTCATAGTATAAAATTAAAAGTACCTGTGTAATGTTATATAACAACTAGTAACTAGTAAGAGCAACTAATAATAGAAAAATCGAAAACATCTATCCTACTATCCCTGCCAACCGTTGGACGATGGTCGTTTTCATTACTTGATGGCTGTTTTCATAGAATTGTGTATAAAATGTAATTTGGGTGAGATCATTTCAAAACCAACATTAACAACCAAATTGTGGTGACCATTTTATAAAAAAAATTAAATCTATATGTAACACCGAATTATTCATACCTAAATAATATAATAAATTTAAATAGTGTTAGCTACTCGTTATTGAAAAATAGAAATTGAGGAAATATTAATATTTTAGGATTAGTAAAGAAAAAATAACCTTAATAACGGATTCCTCGACGGTAATAGTGTCATCAACCAAGAAGTATGTAATTTTAACTTTGCGCACTCGAAACGTCACTATTGGTGAATTATCTACAGTATCTTTGGTGTATCCAATGAAGGACAGACATTTTCTATCGAACTTTACAAAATTTGGTAGAGCAATTGGTTTCGGATCGTCTTTGGCTTTTCCATACGTCAATGTTGGATCGTAACTATAAAGTGTAAATTCAACATACAAATGTTTGCATAAAACTGGTACTGTTACAAACTATTCAGTCTTTAAATCAAATCAAATACTAACAGTTAGTCTTAGATCAGTTGAAAAACCGAACCAACCAAATCAAAATCCAACACAATAAAATAAACAAAATAAACAAAAACACCAAATAATAAATTAAAAAATATTGTTGTTATGATGAAAGTTTGACTTAATATTTTTTTCATATTTGTTATCATTGTTGTATTGACATGAAATTTTTTTAAATTTTTATAAGTTCAGTTGAAGTTGATATAATTTAGATAAGTTTGAATAGTTAAGTTTAATCCAGCTCGAGTCGTTTAGAAACCACTTATGCATTTATTCAATTATTGGGAAGACAGATTACCACCGTGAGCACTGTCTTGCTGATGGTTCGTCGGTTTCTCCCCTACCTGTAGTTGGGATACTACTATCAGATTGTATGTATTCCCCCGACATTTCGTATTTGTTTGACTTTAAGTAAAGTTCATTTGAATGTATTTAATAATATCAGTAGAAATTGTACTAAACCGAGCATACTGTCGGCTAAACTAACTATAAAGTTTCAATAACAAAATGAATTTATTAGAAAAAGTAAAATAACCAATATAAAATCTTCTGTATTTACCATCCCAAATCGGTAGAAACTGTTTCCACCAGGATTTATTTTGGTAATCTGTTTTCCCAGACTCTATTCCTCAAATGTAAAAAATATGAAACTGACAAAATGGCCGGAATTCTCTTATCTAAGAGGTGAATGCTTACAAAATATGTATTATGATGAAAATATGAAATGATAAGTCATGATAACTTACGCCGGGAATCCAACATTATTTAAGACATTTAAATGCATAATACCTACCTATAGTTGGTACACTATACACATTTACATTAAAGTTAAAAGTATAATATTACAATCACAAATTATATTATTCTTTTAGTTAATTTAATAATAATTACATAATTTATTGCAACAAACGAGAAATACAATATAATGAAACATAGGTACTTAATAAACAAGTTTCAAACAATTCAAACTCCTGCAATACGCGCATGCTTAAATTTGGATGAGCTGAGTTAATATTAATACCTATTATATTTAAGTAATAAAAACACTCCTCTAATCATTGGTCTTTGAGCTAACAAGTAAGTACTATTAAATGTTACAATTAAATCACTGTTATATTAAATTCTTGTATGTATTATTACAATGTGGGGGCAGGAATTACAAGACAAAACATTTTTACGAACCAACCAATGCTCAATAGTAGGTAACCTATTTACCAAATGCCTATTGTTGTTACCTATGTAATATAACAGTTCTATTTTATTTGTTTTAAATATTTTTATTTTTATTGTTATTAAACCAAAATAGCTATAATAACGGTATAACGGTTTTATTTTAAATATTTTTATTACCTACTAGACTAGGATCCCTAGCCACATTTATGATTATCATTTTATCAATATCGTTTTATTTGTTCAAAATTATTTTGTGTTATTTATATACTTATTATTTACAAATATTAGTATTTAATCAATATATTATACTTAATTGATTGCTTGAATATTTGTTTTTGTTTATCTATACTTAAATATTAAAAAATATTTTATTTTAATGTTTAAATGTTTGAATATTTAAATTAATTGATTTATTTAAACACAATTTCATAAATGTAATATTATTCACCTGACAAATCTGTACTTGATTAAGTAGGTACTTATTGCATAATTTATATCACTGTTGATAAGTTTAAAGTTAATAATATACATTTAAGATTTCAGTAAGTTAAGTTATAAAATTATAAAATCAGGAACTTATACTAATTATTTTATATGATAACAATAATATCTTTATCAATGTTATGAAAATGTAAATATTCATCTCTTGAATAAGAACATTTGGCCAATTTTGTCAGCTATTTAATATTTTTATTTTTTTGATTAATATCTGTGATTTAGGTTCTTAAACCTAACCTAACCTACCCAACCTAGAATAGATTAGGGTTATCAGTGTTTTGCTTACACGATTTTTATTTGGAATTTATTATTTATTGATTATATTTGATTAATATAATGTTCGTACCAAGTACCTACCAATAATAAGATTCTATTAACTCAAATACTTTTATTTAAATACTTCACAACACTCGCTTAAGGCATACTAATAAACTGTTCATTTTTATGTTCACGTAGACTAACATATATGCAATTATTATACGTACAAATGCAAGGCTGGGCATTTCAAGTTAATTTAACTTTTTAACTTAATTATTCAATTTTTTTATGATTATTAACTTAATTATTAACTTTAGGAGCTTTTGAAATAACTTTTTATCAACTTGTGTTAATGTTATGTTTAAGAAAGTTAAGTTAATTTCAATTTTAATTATTATGTAATATGCTTTCAAATTCGTATAAAATATAAATACTTACTTATATTATGAAATTACGAATATTAACAATGCCCGTTATTTTTCGGCTTCATCACCGTTATTTGATTTATCATTTTTTTTTTTTTTTATTTAATTACCTACCTATATTGTGTCTACAAGGGAGTTTCAGACTTTTAGCTATATAAAATATATTTATTATATTTATTATATTTATACAATTAAATTGTATAACTTAAAGTAAAGTTTATAATGTTATTTTATTATTATAAAATTGAAAATAATGAACAATTAGTACTTAGATTAGGAATCTTTGCGGAAACACAATAAATACAATTTCAAATGTGTATACATATGAATTTTTTTTATTTATTAAAAGTATACATTTTTTTTTTTGAAATGATGTAAACTATTGTAGGAATACAAATTGCTGGTATACACATTTTTTAAGTTATAAGTAAAGACCGGATTTTGTATAAAATGCATGTTGCTATTTTCAACATCGTAGACATGCAGTCAATAAGTCTGCATAAATCAATACTTGATAAATAATTATTACTGCAAAATTAAAATCAATTATAGCATTTAATAAAAACTGAAATTTAATTTTGTATATTTTGCATCTTTTTCTTGCATATTTTGCCTTTTTTAGTGCATGTTTGCATGCATATTTAAATTTTAAATGCATATAAATCCGGTCTTTAGTTATAATACTAAAAAAATGTGTACTGTTACCTTTTAAAACACATGAAATAATAATAAATCTTTGGTCTAATAACATGAACAATTTTCGGTACCGATCGTTTTTATTTTACCTATATGAAAACAAGAAACTTTTTTTTTAACTAGTTAACTTAACTTGAGTTAAAAAGTTAATATTAAATGTTGGTTAACTTTTAACTTAGTTCAATTGATAGACAATATTGGATTAACTTTTAACTATTAAATTGATTTAGATTTTAATTTAACTTAACTAAGTTAAAAATATCATTAACTTGCCCAGCCTTGTACAAATGTAGGTATCTAGTGTATTTATGTATATGTACCGATTATAATTACCCAGTTATGTCAAATTTTTCACCGTACAAAACTGTGTCAACATCTAGCGCACTCTTTCCAATACCTGTTGCCTTAACTTTGGGAACGGCATATCCGTTTTTCCATCGGAATTGAGCACTCAAATTGAAATCTTGTTTCTACATCAAACATTATCAAATATGAAAAAATGATAACTCACGTAAATATTATTTTCATATTAAATATTATGGGTTGGTCAATTAAATGTACCTACCTATAATGAACTCAATATTATATGATATGGTTACTTACTGTTATGTCATTAAAACGAAATCCCGGTATAAAAGGCAAACCGTCCATATTTGTTAGATATTTTATCAATGTTATGTTACATTTAAAACAATGTTACATTGTTATCAATCGTATTAATGTTTGTTTAATAAATTCAATTTGGTTACTTGGCAAGCAAAATAGCCATATATCGAAACCACAGTTGTAAATAGTATTGTAAATCCAATCGACACTAGGTGTTTACACAGAATAAATGTATAATATATGAATTAATATGATATATAAATTATTTGCATGAAGTCGCTTTTTTATCCGCTTATATAAAAACTATTAAGACAATAAAATTAAGATCGAAAATTGTGACAGTCAAATATACGATAAAAACACATAAATCTGCATATCTACCCACCAACGGAAGTTTTCACAAAAAAATTTATCTCTTGAATTTATCTAAATAAGGCAAAAATGAAATAGGTACTATAAATCATTTTATTATTCCGAAATTGTCCATGTAATTTGGATTAAATTATATAAAATAGTTAATTCTTAAAGTTAAGGAATTAACACCTCAAACAATATGTTTGCACAAAAAAATATGTGTATGATATAATGGTAATACGTTCTAATAATAACTTTTGAGCTTACATAAATTAGTTAAATCCAAGGGATGGATTATTACATTTGATCGACAGCTGTCTGTATTTCATATAGCACTACATTGTCTACATTTTATGATGTACAGTTATCATTAATTTTGCGTGCATATTATAATTGTTTACCATCGAACATTTCGTTATCGCTTTTCCTTACAAGTACTTAAAGTACTGACTAGGTTCCTTGACCTTTAAAATTAATTAATATTTTAAAACTGTAAAATCAACAAAGTATTAAGTACGAATATGAAGTAAATTATATGATATATTATACATCGTAATCCGTTGGTAGTTGGTACCATAGGTACCATAGGATATAAGTAGTTTATATAGGTAAGTGTAGACGTATATTTACATAATATTAAAATATTACTATATCTCATACATAATATATTAATTGTATACTTGTAAATTTATTTAAATTGTATGTTAAGCATTTTATTTATTTTAAATAAAAGTATATTAGTGGATAAGTAGCTATATGGACTAGACGTCTAGACAGTAGACACACTAATTATGGGTTTACATAGAAATTAATTTTAAATTGTTGCTTATTTTTGTAAAAATATGCTCAAGTAATCATTGATTATGTGTGTGGCATATTCAGCATGTACATTGTTTACTAATACGTATACTTTATACGTTATGTTTATATCAACAACAATAATAAGTATCATAATATTATGATCCGTACGGACTGTCCATAGGTTATTAACGAGTAGACAATTTGAATGTACATTATGATTTACTGCACAGTTGATAATAAATGACTATAAGCTACATTTGTGTTATTATTATTCAGTTTAAGGTTTCAACTACTAAGACCATTAGCTTGGTACTGGGAGAGGGGGAGATTAGTTGGATCACGTTTTTGTATGTGTGGCAAGGATTTGTTGCTAAAAACCCAGGTGATCACCCATCCGAGAACTAACAACGCCGACCGATACGTACAACTCGGAGCTTTTATCCAGATTGAGCGTACGGCTGCGCCTTACCAAGCCACATTTCAGATGATTAATCTAATAATATAAAAAAAAACTCTTTAAGATTCACTTGATAATGTTCTTACTTATAAATTTTTTAATAGATCAATTCGCTCCAATATTAATCATAACAAAGTTTAATAGATTATTCAGAACGTATACAATTTGCTATGTTATGCGTTTCCAAAACAGACATAGGCAACGCATAGGGTGTAGCGCTCTCTTAAAGATATTTGGTTTGATCCTTAATTTATTGAAACTGGAACAATATAACGAGATAAGTTGTACCTGTGACGATCGCCTGGTAAATGAAAAAAACAGAATAAATTAGAACTTATATTAAAATTGAGATAGAAAAGACAGACACAATTCAATAAAATTAGTTTAGGACTTCTTATTATACTATTATATATTACCTACGTCGGTTTTTAAAGGCGTATTAGGTATTTGTATTAACGTATAAATCCCAATTTAGGAATACCTTTGTCTAGTTGTACGCAGTTACTCATTTCCGTAATTCCTATATTAAAGTCTTGAAAATTCAAATTAAGATACTGAATTGACATTGAAAACAAAGAAAGTCGATTACATGTCGTCATTGTTATAACAAACGTAAGCATACTAATAAATCGGACACGAGTTCAATGTTAATCACGCGAGATTTGCATTTATCTACTGACGTTTTCTAACATGGTGAAAACGGCATTAGGTAACAATTTAATCTACGAGTACCTATATCACCGTGTAGCCGTGTTGGGTACTTATTGACATTTAAGGCTTTTTCAGTCATTTTAGTTCTGTGATAGAAGAGTAGATAATAGGTACACAGGAATTTTCAACATGTTTGTAGTAATTAATAGGGTGTAATTAATCATAGTTATTTATTATTGTAATTTTTAGCAGTTATTTTTTTTTGTCTGAAAGTTTCAAAAATGTATAAAAGTACCTATGAATAAAAATATATTGTACCGAAAGTAAATTGATGATTGCGTCCGATAAACATTAAAAAAATACATACCATATATTTTATAATAATTAAAATAGTATCACAATGCAATCAATTGATCTGTTACCTACTATTGTAGTTCCAAATTACAGAATGATAAATTCATAATTGGCCAGTGATTTTGTGCAAAGATTTTAAGTAAATTTGATTTTGGATATTTTAGTGATAATAGTAACCATCTATTTATTCAAATTTAGATTTTTAGAACTTTTAAGTTTATCGTAAGATCATATTTTCAACTACAAATGTAATACAAACTTCTATTTTTCAAATAAAAACCACCCTTTTTTATTGCAAATTATTTAATGGATTATTTTCTTGAAAATTTGTATGTTCCTATCTAAATCAAAGTTCTGATGAGTAGTATCTGAGTTATTAAAATGTTTATAGACTTATTAGTCTAAAGTACTTAGTACACAAAGTTATATATCTCAAAAACTACTCCTTTGAATTTTGATTAAGATACAATAAAATCCTCAAAAAGTATCTACTTAATAATTAAAAACGAAAAAGAAGAGTTCCTATTTGGAAAATAGAAGTTTATTGTCATAGGATTATGCTTAAGTGGTACAAAAAATCTTAAGAAATCAAAAATATCTTCTTCAAGTACCTATGTATAAAAATTCCAAAAATCATAATAAATGCATCGATGAGGTGAGCATGCTTAAAAAATCACCCTCTATACCTATTATTATTAAGTCTTTAAAAATTGTTATTGGTTTCCTTAAGGTTTAGATATATTATTATTAAGTCTTTAAAAATTGTTATTGGTTTCCTTAAGGTTAAGATAGGCTGATACCGAGTTGAGGTCATGATTAAATTAGGTAAAAAAAATCCTAGTTGCGGTCGGAATCAAACCAGGTAAAAAACAAATTTCTAGTTGATGTCGGGAAAAATGATAAATAATTATTATTAATAGAACTTGTTATTATGGTAAGGTAATAGCATAATACCTTCAATATTATTACGACCGAAATTAGTCTATTGCGTCCGCCACTCAGACTTTACCCTTAGATAATTATAATATAATCACCTCTTATTTTAAGCAGGTTTTGTTTATCGTAATTTTGTTCTCAACGCGTCTATTGCATCAAAAAATAAGAGATTGTTCTCTTTTGAGACAGAGTACAGGTAGGTACCTAATATTATACTGCATATCACTACGATACTCGCGTAAACATATATGAATTATTATTTTTATCAAGGCCAATGCCAGTTACATGATTATATTTAAAATAACACTAACTTAAATAAATTAAGAGGGAGCTGAATCTACACATTTAATATTAGTCAACTAAACTAATTACTTAGAACAATAACTAAAATGTATTATACATTTTTGAAAAATAAAAATAAAAATAAAGATATTTTTTAAATTTCATGTTGTGTAAGGAAAATCCCCCCCCCACCCCGACAACAAGCACACGTTCGACGCAAGTGTTAAAAACTTCAAACAAATACACTGTAATTATAGCATGCATGTCGTGTATCATTTTATTGGTGATAACTAATCACTGGTGAATATGTGAAATTAAATTATGATAATTCTGACAAGGCTTAACTTACAGAAGTTATTAGACGTGTATTAATAATAAACATATCTAAGGTTGTGAACTCCACCGAACGGCTGGATAATTCATCCAAAAACAGCAGTAGCTAAAATCAACAGGAAAGTTTATATAATTATTATTTTAACACTGATATACTAAATTTATAAATATGCAGCATAACGTTACCTCTTCTTTTGTGTTGCTATTCGTAAGACGGGTATTGATATCAGTTAAGCATATTTTCGATTTGAGTGCCTAAAAAATATTTTTGATTACTTTTTGACGGAGAATCAAGTACCTTACTAAACTCAAGTCTCAAAGATGAAATATTTTGTAATTCCAAAGTTTATATTATTAAGCGTATATTTTAGTTCATTAAAAAGGATCATGATGCTGTACTCAGTAGTTACTTTCATGAATATTTTATAATTAAATAATTTGCATTATTTGCATTGTAAAATCATTAATAATTCACAACGAAAATATTAAATTTTCATCGATATTATACAGGGGCGATTCACCAAGTATTACAAGTCCTGTGGCTATATGAACTTATTTATTCAAATGATAACTACTCTTTTTTACTATAAATTGTTAAAGAGATAATAACTTTGATGTGGGTATAAGAATTGGGATAAATTTGAAAAATTAGTTTCTAAGTTAGTATGGGTACCTAAGGATAATTATTAAAAATCCATGATAATAAGCTTGGACATAATATAATTAATTTGTATTAATTAATTTAAACATAATATAATTTGTAAAAATTGAGGTTAGTTTAGGTTAATTTCAGTTGCTAAAATGTAGTCTTTATGAAAGTAAATGGAACGTAGTTACTTTTCTGGTTGAAAAGAAAAGTAATTACAATTTTATCTCAAAGTAATTTTACTTAGACTACTCCGAGTTGTTTAACTTACAAAACACTGATTGAAAGATAAAACTATAAAAGTGTGAGTAAAATATTGATGCACCACCAGTGGCGTACTCGTATATAGGGAGGGGGCCCTCTTGGACCGGGCCCATAATCAAATTTCAAATGCAATTAAAGCATTTTATGTATATTGCTTTATAATCATGTATATATAAATGACCGTCAACCATGGCACCCGTATCTACGTTGTTTAACTGTTTTGTGTACGATTTGACGTTACTGACTGATATCATGATTGCAATGGCCAATCAAAATATGATAAAATCTGTGATAAAATTATAAAAGGCACAGGACACAACAGATGTGAACAAGTATTTTAGTTTACATTGTACTGGTACATTTTATTTTTAGAAATGGATATCCGTTTACTGTTGTACCTATTTACATTGTTATAAAATGTTAACAATTTATCTTGACTTACTAGACATTGTTTTGGTAATCGTTGTACATTCGTACCATCGTTGTTTTTTTCACGTTAGCAGTATTGACACGTTTAACTGATGATCCAAATTATTTCAACATGAATTAAAACGAAAGAAACACAAAGAAAAATTGAAAACATTTTTGTTTGTTCCTCATCAATCAAGTACCTATTTACTATCTATTGGCTATTATATTATTATATATTTATATTACAATTATTAGCTTATAGCTACCTACCTATTTGATGCAAATATTGAGTGTTATTTATTAGGTACTTAATAAGTATTCAAATTTAAAATAGCAGGTACCTACATATTATGCTTACAATAATGATGTACTGTTATTTAATGTATTTTATAGTTCATAAATATTATTTTTAGTCATTTTAAGGTTAAACAATATACAGGACTAGCCACTAGGATTTTGAGAACATAATTTTACAATTCAACTGGTTTTCAGACTTGAGTATCTTCCATGTACAGTCGTGAAGATACTTAAGTCTTAAATAAGGTGACAGACACATGGGATGTTATATTAGAAGTATAGCCTTTATTTTTGTGTAAACTTCAACACTAATGCCGAGTTGCATGCAAAATTGTTAGTTTAATGATTCATTAAAATTTAATGGATTAATCATGAGTCACTAAACCATGTTTAACTGACCATTAGCTCACCGTTGATTCACTAAATGTTTACTGATTCCTCATGCAACCCAGTATAAGTCTACATATAATACGAAGTTGAATCTGTGTATTAATACTTTAAATTTAAAAAAATTAGTTATTAATATGGTGATTTTGAGCTGAAACCTACTAAATACTAGACTATTGTATACATTTACAAATTAATGTTTAGAAAAACATTTTAAAAGAAGATGCTGGTGTAATCATTTCTTTTTGATAGGAGTATTGTTATTTTTATTTAATTTACCTAATTTATTTGTTTATTTTTAGAGGTTTCCTTCAACCACATTTTCTAATAGTGAATTGGCGAATATAGACGATAAAATAGAGAGGTCTTTAGGTCAGTTCGGTATCACAAATAATATAGTTAATGACAATATGAATCAATACATAAATATATATTTTTTAGCTATGAGTAAAATAGTTAGTTTGTTGTAATACATTTTTATTGTATTGATAATCAACTTGTGGAAATACTTTGTGAACAGATGGACTTTTACTAGACTATATGGTATTGACATTAGTGTATATGTGAAAAAAAGGAATTGGACTTTTACCATAGGTGGTGTACCTAAAGAAAACCTTTAGAGGAAAACTTGGAATTCAAATTTTTTACTGAATTATATAAGTAGGTTACAAAAAATAAGATGCTGCGTTTAGGAATATCTTGTTTGGATGATTTTAAATGGTTAGTATACTCAAAATGTTTCAATAAAGCTTTTTGTAAAAACTATATTTTATTTGGTCTAGTAAGTACTGTTGGTAAAAGGATCAAATCAACAAGCAGGACAACTTGTATTGAAACGATTTCAAAAATTTATTTTAACATTTGATGGTAAAAATTACGCTATTGGTTTTCAAGTACATAAGCAAATGAAAACATTGAAAATAAACAAAATTTGTATTCAATTGCTGAAACATTAATATTTAGCGGCAGACAAGAACTTTCACATTGAGATCATAAAGATTATGGAGGTTTAAATATAAACTAACCCGAAAATAATGATGGAAATTGTAAAGCAGTATAACGTTTTAGAGCACGATGTGGAGATGATATTCTCAAGTCTCATATCTTAAGTTCGGGTACTAAAGAAATGTATACTCGTCCATTGATTCAAAATGAAATTTTAAAACTTATTGAATCAACTATTCAAAATAATATAATTGGTAAATCTATTATTTTTTTTACTGTTCCGGCTAACGAAACCTCAGATGTACAAGGTATGAACCAGTTTTGTTTATGTCTCCAGTATGTGGACTAAGGGAAGATAGGGAAAAAATGTTTTAATGTGTGATTATAAAGGATCTATCTGGAAAAGGTTTAGCTGATACAGTAGAAAGTAAGTCTAGTCTTTTGTACTCAATTTAAAGTACTGATTTAAGAATTTAAATCTGCGTTTTATGTAGCCATTAACCTCGGTGTTACAACATTAATGCCAAGAATTGTCGGTACACAAAAGCATAGACAAAACCACTCTACTGATTCTCCAGAAGTATATTTTGGAATGAGTTTATTTATTCCATATCTTGATGAGCTATCTATGTTATTATCAAACAGATTTACCATACATACAAGATTCCTTTAAGTTTTCGACATTTTGTACCATTTTATCCAATTAATTCCAATTATACTAATGTATCAAATACCTTTATCTGAATTTAAGATAGATAATCCATCAATTGTTGAAAGTGAATGGAGACTATGGAGAAGTAAATGGAAACTATTTTGTTTAAACCAGGGCTTGCAAACGTTATAATAACGTTATGATTATAACGTTATATTTGATAAAAAACGATTGAAATTTGTAAACGTAATTATAACGGAAAACGATAAACGTAAATAAATAAATAACACAAAACAAAACGTAACGTTTAACAAAATATATGATGTATCATTAAACAAAACATAACGCAAAACGGTATATATTGTATTCCATTAAACGAAATAATTAATTCCCAATTATTTAATAATACTTAGTAGTATTCAATTATTTATTCAATCCAAGAATTAATTTTATTCCGTATCCGGCCTATCCGGGAGATCCCGTATTAGATATTATTTTAAAACTTAATAAGAAGTTATTAATAGAATAATTTAATTACCAATAGCTAATAATAGTGATGCTCTGATAATATTGTACTGTACTATCTGTACTACCACATATTAAATGAATTTTCATTTAATCTGTGGTACTACGGTCGAAATTTATACCACTCAAGTTATTCAACTATTGTGTTCGGTGTTCAGTTTACTCAGATTTATTCACTCGTCAGTGTTTGTCTAATTGTTGTCAAATGTTTAATATTTATATTTTATACTAATATACTTATAGTTTTAACGTGCATACGTTTTCTTTATATTAGTTTTACCCATATAATTAAATAAATAAAATTAAACAATACCTACTTAAAACTCAGAATAGGGAAATTATGTCCCCAAAAAAAGGTCATAGTCGTATACTTTTAAATTTTAAATAACGATAAACGCAAAAATTGTATAACGTTTTAATTATGAATAACGATAAACACAAAAATTGTATAACGTTTTAATTCTGAATAACGATAAACACAAAAGTTGAATAACGTTTAAATTTTGAATAACGATAAACTCAAAATTTGTATAACGTTTTGATTGTAAATAACGTAAAACAAAATTTATTTTTCAAATGCAAGCCCTGGTTTAAACTCATTTGGCAGCTTTCCAAAAATGTTATTGAAGCTTTAAAAATATGTAACAAAGATGAATTTCCAAAAATATATATTATATGTTCTATTAAAAATATTATGTACCATACCTGTTACTACTGCATCAGTTGAAAGGAGTTTTTCAACAATAGGTTGACTTCAAACTTTTTTAGGAATCAGTAAGGAAACGTTAGATTATCGGGACTCGGACTTGCATTTATGACGATTCATAGTAATATATCTCTAAATATCGTAGAAATGGTTGATAATTTTATCAAAAAAAATTAGAAAAATGAATTTTACACAATTTTCCAATTATGAATAATTAATATTATTAATATTATTTTAATTACGTTTCGATGTGGATTCCTTAAAAACGTTATAAGTCTACCCTTTTGTTGAAAAATGATTAATCAATTATATAATGTAAAAATAAATATGTATTTTTATAAATTACAATTTATTCTGCTACCTCTATTTGTATTGTGAATGTCATGCTTAAAACCCACCCACTAAACAATTTTTGTTGTATCTATGCTGGTGGTAAATTGGCCCATAGCGAAAATAATTGATATATACGTCACGGTGCACCACTCTGTGTCATTGTACAAAATCATTCTATATTTACTTGTTTCGTAGTGAAGTGCGTCGTGAGCACTATCATGCTGAACCTAAATGCGTACTGCAACACCCATCCATAGAAGAACAGGTGGAACTTGGCCGTCTCGATGACGCTGGATACGACGCCGTATGTGTCGAACAGCGCCATGGCAAACAGAACGGTCAGGGAAGCTCCCAGCTGGAAGTTGTACAGTGCGTTCAGGTCCCTGACAGCGTCGCTGATGAACTGGTGTCTGAGCTTTAGCCGCTCGACGCTGTCGGCGAGCAGCGGACAGTCAAGTTGGGCGGTGGCGTTGGGAGGACGGCACGTCATCAACACCAGTGGATACTGGTTAGCGACTATCGTCTCAGACCTGAGAGCTGACAAGTCACCGTTGATCTGGCAAAACATGTGGTATAGCACGAAACAGTAGACGACGAACTGCAGCTCAGTGATGCACATGCTCGCGTTCTGCACGTACATGAGCGCGTGGAACACGATGATCTCGCTGCTCCGGAACTGGTGGTACAGCAGGTGGATCCGGTACGCGTTCACGGGTATGATGATTGTGGCGCACGTGACCACGACAAATGTAATAAACGCCCGGCGACAGCGCGCGCCGCTCGCGTCTTCAGGATAGTGCGCCTCGTATTCTGCAATCTTGCTCTCGTACACTGCCACCGAGCCTGCCACGTTCTTGTACATCACTGCTGCCCGGGACATCATGCATCCGACGGCCACGGCCCGCGGGAACATCGACATGATAATCGTGGTCGTCGTGCTACCGCAGTCTCCCATCGAGCATATCACGTGCGGTGACCTTGCGTAGTTGTACAGGCATGACAGCAGCAACGCCGCTGACATTACCGTCCCTGGATTGTCACGCAGAACCATCCCTGCGATCATCCTCGATGTGCACCGGGGAGGGGACGTTGCAATCCTTTATAACGATGTTACAACCGGGTTCATTTGGGGATATGAAAAATGCTATCTCTTTACACTAGCTGATTGACCTTGACAGCATATAGATTAAGTTACCAATGTACGCCTTATACCACAGTATCCATGTTTAACTGTTTCTCTGTGCAGTTGAAAAAAATCCTTAGAAAAAGTCCCGAAGTATTATCTGCTCTATTGTGCAGCGTAGCAGAGCGTAGCGTCAATGACAACCATCGCCTTTTGTTTTTCGGTCGAAACTCCGCCCCGACGGCTACTTATACCAGTATAATATTACAGTACGCCGATTTCCACTATTCCTATAATTGTGTGGCAAGAAAACAACTGGACGTGACGCAAGTGATACGGTAAATTATTCCGAAACGTGATTTATATCGTCAGCTAGGTATATTATGCTAAAGTTTATATTCGCAACGGGTATACGTCAATTAATATACCACGCATATGCCAAAGGACAACAGTGAAGGCCAGCTACGACTACCTACTCATCACCTAACCTATACTCGTTTGTTTATCCACCCCTAATCGACTTTTGACACTTTTCATTTTTTCCACGAAGTCGTCATCATTATGTTATGATACGTATAATGCGTGCTTATTACTTAGATATATATATACTGTTGACTGTTCTATATATAACCAAACTTGTAAATAATTTATAAATTCACAAATGGGCAAAATATATACGACTTCGTGTGTTTTAAATAAGTAATGACACATACGTAACGTGTGAGTAGGGACTTATAATAACTAATATAAATTAATAAACAATAGTTCTAAGAAAATTACAGTATACTATAAGAATTATTTTAAAAAATATATATATATTTTTAATCTTAAATTTGATTGAAAGTATTTGTGGTACTGGAATAAAATTGGCAATCGGTGGTAAATATAAATAATATTAATTATTAGATGGTGTTATTTAAAAGATAAATAAAAATAATATGTGGACATTGTAGACTGTAGACGCATTTAGTAATTCGATAGTATTTTGTAATATTACACCTATATTAATCATAATTATCTTGCAATTATCAAGTATTATTTGTTTTTGAGACAAAAAATATTTTTGTTTTTATCATTTGTGCAATAATTGTTTCAAGGACTGGTACCTATAGGTACATAGTACATTTTGGTAATTAGCAATATATATGCTATTTAGTACCTACATAATAATATCCATTTTTTCTTTTGCTTTAAAAAATGTAATGCACGATGCAGTCGATGCACCGTACCACGGTTGAAGTTAGAACTAATTATCTAAATATTTTAATTAATCTAGATCTGTGGTAAAAGATTTTTTTTTAAACAAATATATAAAAAAACATGGTGAATTTATTTTTATTTTCAAAACATCACAGCTGGACAACAACAAACTTGAATTTTGAAAGGGACTGAAAAATACCTAGTCCTTACGCTAGAACTGCCTATAGTGAATAGCATGTAAGTAGTTTGTATTTGTAATTATTTTCTTTTAATAAAAACATAAAATAATTTAGTTAATTACAAAAAAAAACGTATTAATCCAAAATACAAAATGGACTCCAAACACATTTAATTGAAATACTGCCCATCTCTGCTTATAATAAACATACCTATCTCAACTGGTGCTCATATTTTTTTCTTTCGACGTTTTACATTTATTTTTTCTTGAAAAACATTACGAAAAATACTGCTTTACCAATATAGCAATATAGCGCATAAGGACAAAAATCAATTGTAATATTATTGTGTTTGCAAAGTAAAAATGAAATATTGAATTTCACAATAATGACTAATGAGTAATTCATTTTCCAAATACTTACCACAGAAAAAAAATCCATCTGCCTATTACAAATATTTCTTATACACCCATAAAATGTTTTAAAATAACAAATAACTGTGAGTGCATTACATTTTAATATTTATTATATCATTTTCCATGCATGATAACATTTTAAAATATTTGTTCATGTTTTGAGCTGTTTATATGGTTGTTTTTTTTTTCTATAAATATCAATAAAACTTTTTTGTTGGGTCGAAACCTGAAAATTTAATACCAGATTCCTCATAAAAATCATTATGGCACTTTTTTTATTAAGTAAAAATAATAATTAAACATTAAATGTTAAAGGCTTTTATAACCAGTTAAAGTTCCAAATTTAGACAAAATTCATCAAAATCTGAAAAAATTTCAAAAATGTATAAAATGTTCAATTTTAAAAACTAAGGATTGAAAATTTAAAACAAGATTCCTCGTGAGTAATTAACACTGTAATTAAAAATACATCAGAAGCGTATATATCTAAGTTGAAATATGGATGAAATTAGATATTTAAATGAAGAATAAGTAACGTTTTTAGTTATTTTATTGTAAATTAAAAATATTATGCGTGGGTACTTGAAAAAAAATTTACATACACAAATACATTATCATTTTCAAATGCAATATTTCGACAAAAATGTATTCAACCTATTATATTCTAATGTCTAATAAATAATAGTAACATATTATGACTGTAACAGCAATAAATTTATAACCTAATATACTTAGTAATAAAGGCTGGTAGATTGTCGAAAAAGTTGTATCCAGCCCATAAACATATCAATGTTCATAATGAGTACTAATAATACTCCACGCGTGCAAAATAAATAGCAACCTCATCAATTTCAAAAAAAAAATACTTTCTAACAGACCGGACATTTAGTGTTAAAATCTATGACCATATCATTAACCATTCGACATATTATTCAAGAATGCCGAGAATTTCAAAACATTCAAGATCTCTTATTAATACCAGACGACCTAGAGGAAGCCTTAAATACAGAAAACCTAGCTCTTCTAAGTTATAACCAAAACAAATATTGTGAAAACATTTTGTGAAAAAATTTTGACAGTAAATATTTTTAACCTGTATAGGTATATGGGTTAATGTAAGAACAATTTTACTTTATATTTTACATAATGTACACGAGGCTAATAGACATTATGTAACCCTAGTTGCTGAAGCCTAATAATAAATATAATAATAATAAAAAATATATTTTGGTAAATTTCAAAAACATTCAAAAGTCGGAAAGTGAATAACAAAAATTGTCAAATAAATTTTTTTTGTTTAGTGTTTATAAATTATGTCATACTGTTATAATGTTGTTTAGGAGACAAAAAAAGTGTTCATTTTTATTGAAGTGGGGTCACGTTAAACATTAGTATCTGGATTTATATCCTGTAAAAGTGTAAAATTAATCATAATATAAAATCAAAACTCACGTCAGTTATGTAATTGTGTAATGTGTTATTCGTATAATATATATTTAATAATGTAACTGATGCTTAAACTCATGCAGCTATACAAATATACAATGGAATTGTTACAAAACATTATTATATTAAATATTACCTATATAAAATCAATAGATAATCGTTTTTTTCAATTTTGTCCAAATGTATCACATATTTTAATCATTAACATTAAATCAAACTAAATGTATCATTTATTTATTACACATAAACAATATTTTATTTATATAGTTATACATTATTATAAAGTATAAACAAGAGTACTAAAACAATTCTAGAATCAACGATCTATGACTTTGAATTAAATTATAATGTTAAAAAATTAAGCAGAACATCATTACACAGTAAATGCATAGTTTTATTAATTTAATCTTTGTTTGAATCAAACTGTAATAATATTACGAGGTATGTTGTTCCAGCTACAATCGCCTATTAAATACAATAAAAAATTTAAATATTAATCAAAAGATTTCATTCAGAATTAAAATATTAATATTCTTCATAAAAATAATTCTAATTGAGGTTTTAGATGTTTCTTTTCGTACAATGCATGGACAACTTACAGAAGTTATCAGATGAATGTTTAAAGTAATGAAATCGTAAGCAGTAATTTCAATCGAACAATTGGAAAGTTGATTAAGGAAGATCTGTAACTGTAAGTATAATACATTAAATTTGTAATTTATATTATCATAATTTTTACATTTACATTTATTCTTAATAAAATTATAATTTTAAGAAACGGCTTTACCTCTTCTTTTGTATTGTAATCTAAGTAACGATTATTTATATCCGTTATAAATATTTTTGATTTGAGTGCCTATAACAGATATGTATATTATAATAATATTATAAATTTTTTTTATCTTAACCTAAAATTATTTTTCCTTTGTATACTATACCTAGATAATATATTATATTATCTTTATCTACTTTCCAAATTTGATTAGTGAGAGGTTTATAAGCAAACGAAAACAATATTAATATTTAAACTGACAAGGGATTTATATACCAGAACAGTATAGTAAAGTAAATATATAAGAACAGACAGTAAACAAATGTTTCGAATGCTTCAATACAAAAATGTACATATTATATTGTGAATTGTGATACACTGATTTTTACTATTTATCGATATTTTAACACCGACGTCATCATTATAATACACCCATATAATTAATGCAGTATTGTAAAATATTTGAATAACTATAGTTATAAGTACCTAATTGAATACTTTTTCTATAATTTTTATAATTTTTATATAGCTGGATATCTAACGACGAACGACGCCAACAGTGGTTAGCGTGAGCCATTTTTTTAGGGGGGGCGGGGGGAAAGGGAGGTGGTACAATATTAAAAAACATGTATTCTGCAAAAGATAAAATGGGTTTTTTGGAGGGGTTAAATGCCCTTGTTGCACCTCATAAATACGCCACTAGAAGTCAACATTTTCAGTAATTAAAATATCACACTTTCCACATTAACATTTTGAGCGGCAAAATACTGTTTGTTTGGATTTTCAAGTCCTCGAGACTATTCAGCAAGCCGCAAGGTTCACTGGTTCACAGCTACATCATCTCTTGTGTCACCTACAAAGGTTGAGCTCTGTAAATTTCATGGTGGAACATGGTTAGTGAATATACATGATTACAGCGGCAATCAGAATAAAACCTCATTAAACGACAGATGACGTAGCTGTGAGCCCGGGATTTACTGCATTTAATAGTGGTAACGTTAAAATGGTTTTAAATCCACGGATACTCACTAACCTACTGACGATAGTATTAGAGAGTTTTTATATAACATATTAAGATTTAAGAGTTATAGCAAATTAATAATTATAACGATTCTAGTTTGAATTATTTAATTTACCATGTAAAAATAAAAATATGCTTGGTTTTAATATCATCACCCTGTAATTTGTAAACATGGTATCATATAGTATATGGATGCCTACTAGATAGTAGCTACTATTAAATATTATATACCTACTTAATGATAGTTTAACCTAATACATATTGGATTAATTTATCTTGGTTTATAAAATAAAATTATCAACAGGTTTTAACTAGGTAGCGAAAAAGACTAGTGGTTAGGTTATCAAGCTTACCTGTTTGGTTGTGTTGTGCGCCGTCACAACGATTGTGGAAAACCTGATGGTGTACTGCAACAGCCACATGTAAATGAATATCATCAGCCTCGAATCAGCTCCCATGACGTCGGACACCTGATAATAGATATCGAACAGTGTCATCACGCCCAACGTGAGCAGCGACAGACCCATCGGGAGGCCAAACAGGTCGACGAGCACGGACAAAGCATCCCGGATTAGCTGATGCCGGATCCGTATCACCTCCACGGCGTTGGCCATTGACTGCTCACCAGAACCGCCGTAGAAATCCTTGCCGTAGGTAACCCTTCGCCCGGCGGCGGTTGTGACCGTCGTCGCTATCAAGGCGGTGGTTATGGATTTACCCGTCGTCGTATCGTTGATGGCGGCCATCTCCTCGCCAAGTCGCAGCAGGTCCCGGTTGATCTCGAGAAACTTGTTGTACAGAGTGTGGCACAACGTCACGAAGCACGTCTCACCCAGACACATGGCCACGTTCTCCAGGTACATAAATACGAAAAACACCAACACCACCGGGTCCGACCGGTTGAGGAACAGCAGCCACAGTCTCAGCCCGTTGATGGGCAGCGTGACGGACATGCACAGCGTGACGTACAGGGCGCAGATCAGCGCACGGTCTCGGCGCTCTGCCTCCGTCGTTGGCGAGTACACGTCGTGTGCCTCAATCGTCTGCTCGTAGATTGGTACCGTCGTACTGCACTTACACAGCAACGCGGAAGCGGACGCGAAACACGCTCCGGCTATTGTCCGGGCGTACATGCCCCGCAACGAGGTGACCGACACCTCCTCGCACCCTCCGTCCATTAGGCACAATACCAGTGGCGCCGTGACGAAGTTGAACACGCAAGTCGTCATCAGAGCGGTGACCGCCACCACTGCGATGAGCCGTTTCCAGAACAACCTCCTCGAGTTGTTATTCTTGATGCCGGAGCCGCCGGCGTAATTAGCACGGGGCAAAGCCTTACAGTCCATCGTACCTAACACCCAAAACTGTCAACACATTAATATATTGAAGTAAAAATAATTGTATGCCATCGGTGCGGCTGAATGGCCGTAAAAGCTGTTCCAAATAGAAAACTGCTCGCACTGTTCCGGTACTTACTAGTTAGTAGTAACCTGACGGCTGTAGGTACTACCTATATAGTCCCATCTACTTATTATGAATATGGACCCTAATATGGAACACTAAGGGAGACTGGCCAATGAACCATACTTTAAATTCGTCTTTTGTGAATTACTATTTCAAGCTAAGAAACTACGAAACTTGGTCTAGGAACATATCTTATATATATTTACATATAATATAGGTATAAGAGAAAAAAGGAAAGCAGTACTTAAAAATATTAAAGATGACAATAAATTACAGTAGATACATTTATAGTGCTGTGTACAATGAATGTCTGACATGAAATCGTTTTTATAATTTTCGGTATTTCGGTGTATAGTATTTAATGATTTTATAAAAGATAGCTGATAGGTAAGCCGAACCTAATAACTCATAAAACTATAACATGAGATAGAACTGATTTACTAGTGCAAAATATACATTTTTTATGGTGGGTAGATCTTGAATACGTTCTAATTATTTGAATACTTAAAATAGTTTTCTCATTTTTCTAGTACTTAAACTAGTTTATATATACTTAAACATTGTTTTTAATTCATTCTCACAAATAATAAGGAAGTTTATTGTAGGGTTAAATCATTGCTTACATATTTTTCTCCGACTTAGCTCATAAAGTCTTAAAGAAAATAACTGTATTATTAATTGTTATAAAAATATATAATTAAGTGATAAAAATAAATGGACATCACAAAAACCACGTTTTTTAATGATATCTAGGTACCTTAGAAATTCTGATGAAGCATTAGTGAACACTGATATAGAAAATCGTATACATATATTTATATTTTAATTTTAGAGCAATCCATTAAATATTATATATTTTTAAAATATTACAAAATATATAGACAAATTATATAATATTTAATGGATTGCTTTAAAATTTAAATATTAACCTTCAAACTAGCATATTTGTAATATTATCACATTTCAATTTGTTAACAGGTCGGTTCGAACGTACTAGATACAAACAAACGTATAGTTACCATTGTGTATAACACAAAATGTTCTTTGAAATATTATAATTATTATATTTTACTGTATAACTAGTATCTATTTATAATTAACCGCAGTTAATTTACTAGATTTTATGTACACCTCTTATATTAGTTGTAATTGTCAAACTATAATAGTTGTACGATGAAAGTTCGAAATAAAAAAAATAAAAAAGACACAAATTGGATTTTACTAAACACAAATGTAAATATTTGGTAATAAGTACTAGTATATGAGGTACTAGGTAAGTATTTATAACCAATTCACCAATGGTTGTATGTTTAAATTTGCGAGACAACGACAATATTTATTATTTTTTGTCCAACTGTCTCCTTAATAGAAATTAGTAGGTTATTAATTAATAATTACTATACTTAATACAAATTATTATTCACCTGTGTAGACGAGAATAATAAATCCTCGATATTCGTCCTGCAATTCCTATTGGTTAATCAGGCCATTCAGACGATAATAATCTATTAGATAGTATTTAGATATAATAGAAATATTATATATTAATATTCTATCGTCAGGAATGTGGTGTATCATCATCGGATTTTTTGACGTTGAGTACCTATCGACAACCTACTGCTTTTGAACTAAGCATAATATATCGTTTTTATGTCAGTGGGCGTTTGTTTAAAACGTCAAATATAACAATGTTATTTCTGAGTAGACAATAATAATTGGTAATAACTTATATATTAATAACAAAATAATAAACACAAACAATTAGGTACCTACGTTGCATGTAGACTTTGCTATTACAGTCAAAAAGCATGCGTGCTAACTACTAGCTAGGTAGTAGGTACTATAATAAAAATGTATTCAGAAATTATATTGAATGGATAGTAGGTATAGTTGGCCGAAATCACTATACCTGTGCCAGCTGTGTTCAAGCAAGTGGTGACATCGGACGCACCTACCGTCATTGATCGGTTTGAATATTATCGTGGTATATCGTATATGGAATAGATGAAAAGCTTAAAATTATTCTAAGTTTTTTAAAAAAGTAATTGCGTATAGCAAATGATTTAATGATTATATTATACTGTCGTATATTGTAAACAGTCGGCGATATTATTTTGTAAAATATATTTTGTAGGAAACTTGGGAATATATTTTTAATAATTAAGCTATGCAATTAGATAAGATACTAAAACCAGCGAAGCATAAATGTGCTGAGGCAGTGTGGCGGCACTAAAATATATTAATATTTAGTACCCCCACACGTACGATGCAGTCTCGCTGATGTGAAACTCGAAAAAATCGTAGGTGCAACGGCCAGCGGTTGTACGTGAGTATGCGATGATTATTTGTAGCAAGGGCCCAGTGTATTATACGTTTGATTTCAAAACCAATAAAAGTGTTTCCAAGCAAAACTGTGTTTCAGTTTTTTGGAATGGTATGACAGAACCGTGCCGGATAAACGTAATTTCAGTCAACGAGTCAAGGAAGTTATAACTTAAGCTGAATTGTGCAATGTTTATACGAAATCTAGAGTGATTCTTCTTTAAACGGGTCGAGCGTAACGGTAACAAATACAATCATATTGATAGACATCGTACCGTATTAAATTTAACAGCACTAATCGAATTAATTTTGTAGAGACTCATTAGGTTAACTCGGCATGCGTACGAAGGTAAAACAATCGTATAGGGTTAGAGCGTGTCACTTCGAAACGGGCGATACAAAGGCAGTGATGGTGTAAAGTTTCGAGTTCTAAAAATATTATTTTTTAATTACAACATAATAACTGAAAACGTTATTTTTTTTTAAGTATCCAATATCGTGGATTTAAACTTAAAAAGTCTATAAGAAATGAAAGTAAGCATAATATTTATTTTGTGATATTTTTTGGGTTGCTGTAAGAAAAACTTACTAGGGATCTTACACACATTTGTATAGACTAGTTTTTTAAAATTTAAAATTAAATGAATTTTTAACTTACAAACAAATTAATTGATTAAATGTTTTTGATTTTGACGAATTTTGTTAAAATTTGAACTTAAACACTCATCATCATCGTATACAAAAAGTTCGAAGGCATATATTTCCAAGAATATATTTTTATTTTTATTACCTATGAAAATTGCTATAAACAGCCTATTAATAGCTCAAGATGAGTCAAAATTTGAAAAATTGAAAATTGAGCATATAAATAGTTTAAAAAGAGTTCAATATTTTGAAAATGGTTTCATGTGTACTCATTAAATGATAAAATAAAATATTAGGGAAAATATTTAAGACCAATTGTAAGCTATTTTGAAAAAACAGTAATTTTTTAATTGCTCCAGTATTTTATTTTTAGGAATGTTCACAGAAATTTTATTATCAGCTTGAAAATTTAAAATGAGATTCCTGATTCCATTGCTGTTTTATTGATGACTAGTACAGATGAATAGGTACATAAATCTGATTGTTTACGCTGTACATTTTAAAAAAATATCTAGAGTAGAGTATGTTATAAGTGGATGAATTAAAAATATATATGCCTATATATTGTACTATTCTAAATTGTATAAATATTATACTGTTATTTACCAATTATAATTTTCAGTAACACAAACAAAATATTTTATACCTAATTATTAGTCATTTTCAATACTCAGATGGTAGGTACTCATTATGCTTAGATATCAGATGATTAGGTAGTGATTATCCAAATATATTTTTTTCATCCAAAGACACCAAACCGCCAACAAAAATAACCTATATTTTATTTCTTAATATTTTTAATTCGTTATTCTTGTAATCTGTGCCTGCCTATAAATTATTAAAAAATGAAAATGTGTGTGTGGGTAAGAATATCAGAATATACATAAAATATTGTATCATACTAATTAAATTACTCTAAATCAAAATTAAATATGTATTTTCGTTCTAACATGAATCAGAATTTTAGTTTGAAATATAAATGAAATTGTGAATGTTTGGCTTTTCAGTAGAAACTCTTTAAAAAGGCTTAGTCACTATTATGACTTATAGAATATCATAATCGACTTATTATTTGTTCAAAGTTTTGACACTATGTTTCGTTCATTCGAGTTACACTGCAAACTTGTAACAAACCATGTGACTTCCAAATATCCACGGCTTTTGAATTTCAGTCCCTTGTGTATAACACTATAACACCAAATAAGCCTTTCATTTACTATTGACTTACTCTCGGGGCTCGGGCACATACACTCCGTCCTAAATATTAAAAAGTTCTCTTTGATTTGTATATGGAGTAAATAATTCAAATCGTAAATAAAATTGTATATGTATATTACACTTAAGGGGATTCGATACCGTAATTTTCTGTTTTTGTCTAACACACGCGTCACATAGTAATTTAGACGTGTTTTTCGCCAAACATACTAATTGATCTAATGAAGCGATAATAAATCTGAAAACAGATTCGAATTTGTCGTTAAGGCTACTTAAAATCGAATTTCCCACATTTTTGATATTATCCCCCAAATTCCTAAAAATGTCATATTAAAAAAGAGCATTTAAAAATTTTTGTATTTCAATTTTCGGGAAGTTAAAATCAAAAAATCATAAATGTGGGAAAGTCGATTTCAAATAAACTTGACGAAAAATTTAAATCTGTTTTTAGAATTCTTATCGCTTCATTAGATCAAATGGTATATTTGGCAAAAAAAACACGTCTAAATTACTATGTCACGGACAAAAACAGAAAATGACGGTATCGAATCCCCTTAATTTAATAGTGGAGACTGATATAGCAATTTTTTGAAGCTTTTATTTATGAAGTTTAAGATTTGTCAGTTATTCCTTATTCACATTTCTAAAATGGATTATACCTATTTTTGACGCTTGTTTAGACAGATGTTATTACATAGGTAGTTTATATCGAGGTTTATTAACGAGCTCCACAAAGTTAACTCAGCAAGAAAATGCAGGTATTCACTGACAAAAAGTGCTTATAACTAATTTTTAACTCACGATCTACTATCAAGTAGGTATATTGTATTACGCTTGTTTGCAATCCAATTTCAGAGGGATGGGTTTCAGGTTTGTAGCATCCGAGAGCTCTGACTATAAAAGCAATTCTGAAATTAACTGATAAGTACATTTCCGGTTTCGGCTAACTACTATGTATTCGATTTCGATATTTATTAGAACCCTAACTCTTTAGCATCCTTTCAGTTTGCAGCTTATTAGGTGTAGAACAAGCGTAGGTATAATACCAGCATATAAGCCATAGACTCATACAGCTTTTCTTATATAGCTCAAGTTGTACCCCATTAAATTATATAACGTATACCGTAAATTATCTCACTACGTCCCTACCACAAAAATTATAATAACATGTCTATAGAATTGCTTACATAGGTACTAACAAATCTCTGATGAACATTCAAAAATCTACAGTCATATTTATTATTTGATTAAAAATAAAAAAACAAAATCGATGTTTTAAAACACCTAGGTACTATGTATTGCGTAAGAAACACAATTTTTTCCCGATTTTTTTTTGAAAATTTGTAGTTATTTTTTACTTTTGATCATCAAAGTACCAACTGGCAACTATATACGTACCTACTTCCTACATTGCTATTTTTTACTAGAATCCCCTCTAAACTTGAAAAAGGAAGCATTATAATAATAAAAAAACACATACAATTCGGGCTTATTGTATAAACTAATATCATCGCTCTACTCAAGATTTAAAACTAATATATTATAGTCTCGGGAGGGGGAGGCAAAGGACGACTGTACCATGGCAAAATAAATTTAATATACGTGTATGGTATATAAAACCATTCTTATCAGAGTGTACTGGAAACGGATTTGGGAGTTCTGCAGGTTAACGTTGCGGTTGTGATTGCGACATCTCACACAGTTTCCGGGTTCGGTGGGTATCAAAGGCCTACCGCTCACTGGTGACAGCACCGAAGGCTGGGGTGAATACTCGAAATTGTGTATTTTGTTTTTAATTAAATGTTTAAGTAAGCTGATCATACTAAAATAATTATTACAATCTACAATTATACAGTGTAGAAATATTGATCAAACTTTTCTGTGTCATTTAATCACTGTGGGAATGAGTTAAAACACATATTAAATACATATCTACTCTCTTTTCATTTCTTTGAATCTATTTTCTTACCTATTATAATAGACTGGACCGATAACCGATTTTAAATGATTTAGAACACCTAAATATGCATGTGGTTGGAGCTGTTTCTTCCAGCTCCTTTATGTAATCGAAGATCATTGTGGAGGGGGAGAGTTATCCCCCCGGATAGTACACCACAATGGTACTGACTGATAAAAATGTCCGTGTAAGTATAATTAATTTTTAATACACGCGTTATGAATACCTATATTTAAGTTAGCAGTCTTATATATTTTATTTTATACCTAAATGTTATTGTTTTTATGAGCTAAAAGTAAAACAGTTACACTAATGACATAAATATTAAAATATAACTAAATCAGTAACATCACAAACAATAATTAAAGGTACCTATTGTAAAATAAATATACCTATATGTATAAAAATTGTTCTAATCTTGTAATATTACTGTAAATAATGTAGGTATATTGTACATCAAGTGCGAACTAAAAGGTAGTACATACTGAAACCTAAGCCTAAGGCCGCCACTTTTCTATTTTACAGGAGAAAGAAGACCAAAAAAAAATTCGATTTTACAAGGTTTTTTTTTACTTTATGTTTTAGTACAATTTATTCAATAGAATAAAAACTTATATTATTTTACTATTCATTAATCATTATGAATTACATGTAATAATATATGATTTTGAAAATATACAAAATTGTAATTTCAAACCTCCAAGACCCAAGAAGATTTTATCACCCTCAAAAGATGCAAAGCACGTACCAGATTCCTCGTAAAAAGCAGCAAGGCCTCAAGTTGGAAAAACTTCGTGTCCAGCATACATAACCAAACGGACTCTTCCATTGTTTGGAAAAAAATCAAATCCATAAAAGGGACCAATAGATCTAACGTCATAAATCTACTGATTGACTCAAAACTCTCCACATCACCTTATGACGTAGCCAATTCTCTGGGACGTATATTCCATGAAAACTCTAGCAATGCTAATTATGACCAAGATTTCTTAAACTACTCGCAATGCTATGTAGACCCAGTCAACTCAGTAGATCCTCTCGACTCCCAGCAATCCCTACTCAATTCCCCACTGAAGATCGAGGAACTTGAAGATGCCCTCCACAACTGTAAAAGTAAATCTCCTGGCCCCGATGGGATTCCCTACTCCTTCATCAAAAACTTTCCAAAAAACACCTTAAACCACCTCTTAGCCATCTACAACTTAATTTGGAATAGTAACGTCTTTCCTGAATCTTGGAAACATGGTTATGTTATCCCCATACTCAAGCCTAACAAAAATAAATTCATAGCAGAAAGCTACCGCCCCATTTGTCTACTTAACACCTTATGTAAGTTACTCGAAAAAATAGTCAATCGTCGACTTATATGGTTTATTGAAAACCTCAACTTTCTCACCCCCGAACAAAATGGATTCCGATGTAACAGAAGCACGATGAACAACCTTCTGACCATTAAAAATGAACTTCACTCTTCTTTAAACAACAAACAAAACCTGGGAATGATCAGCTTTGATATAGTCAAAGCATATGACACGGCGTGGAGACCCAGAATATTAAATAAACTCAACAAAATTATTGCCAAAGGATACATGCTAGATTTCATTTCGAATTTCCTCAACCACCGCACCTTTCAAGTAAAAACCTCTAACACGCTTTCAGACATCTTTCTCCAAGAAAGTGGGGTGCCACAGGGGTCCACTATCTCTGTAACTCTCTTCCTGATCGCTATCAATGATATAACTGAAGGAATTTCACGCCCAAACATACCTCTACTATTCGCAGACGACTTCACTATTCTTTGCCGCAGTACAAACGTTAATTCTATTCAATCGATACTTCAAGATTCCACTAACAAACTCACGTCCTGGTCGAAAACTTCCGGCTTCCGATTTTCTCCAGAAAAAACTAACCTTATAGTTTTCAGCCATAAGAGGAATAAGAAGAAAATACACATTAACATCGGAAACCAAGTCGTAGAAAACCAACCTAATGTTAAAATACTGGGCATCACTTTTGATCATAAAGCTTCATGGATCCCTCATATTCTCAACCTAAAGAACACTACTGTACCAAGACTCAACATCATAAAAACTCTAGGTCATACTTCATGGGGAGCCAAATCTCAAACCCTTCTTAAGATACACAAAGCATTCATACTATCGAAACTTGATTACGGCGCTCCAATATTCTCATCAGCGAAACACACTAAACTTAAAATACTGGAGACTATCCATAACTCGGGAATCCGACTCTCCATTGGCGCCTTCCGCTCTAGCCCCATCAAAAGCATATTAAATATTGCTGGAATTCCTTCCCTAGAAGTACGGTGGAGAGAACAAACCCACAAATTAGCAGCAAGAATATCAAGATCCCCCCAAATCAAATTCATCACCCTAAACATACATTCAATCACACATACATAAAATACAACCTCGAAAATATAATCCCATATGAAAAACCCCTATGTCCCCCATGGCAGTTCAACATGAATATTAACATTGACCTACATCAATTCCCCAAAAACTCAACCTGCCCTCACATTTTCAAGAATTCATTCAGAGACTTTTGCTCACGCATCCGCCCACAAACTCATATATATACAGATGCCTCCATCATCGAAGAGCGAGTCGGGATGGCTATCATATGCGATGAAACTACAATACAATGGAAACTCTCAAACAAATGTTCGATATATACAGCAGAAACCCTGGCGATCCTTAAAGCTATCGAGTTCACCATCTCTGAAATAAATGACAGCAATATTACAATATTTAGTGACTCCCTCTCCGCTCTTACCAGCCTCCAAAATCTTTATTCTCCGTCTGATATCGTCAGAAAAATTCAAAACACCCACTTCATAGCAAAACAACAGGACAAAAACATCACCTACTCTTGGATCCCTGGCCACTGTAACATAGACGGCAACGAACTAGCAGACACAGCCGCCAAACTCGCTCACTCTTCCCCAAATTCTCTCTCCTTACCCATTTTCTCCCTCGTCGACATAAAGAGGGTCGTCGAAAATGATACATTACTTCAGTGTCAAAAGGAATGGAATGAAATGTCAACCAAACTTAACGAAATCAAGAGTTCCGCCCTACCGTATCCCTCTCCAGATAACATCTCAAGAAAACATGAGACCTCGATAAACCGTCTCAGAATTGGCCACACCCACCTTACACATTCCCACTTAATGAAGAAGGAAGACCCCCCAGTTTGCACATGCTGCGGAACACTCCTTACTGTGAAACACATCTTAACCGAATGCAAAGTATATGACAAAGAAAGAAGGCTGTATCAAATATCCAACCACCTCGCCGAAGCTCTCGACCCGGACCCCAGCAATATACACAAGATCATGCAATTTCTCAAACAAACGAATCTCATAAACAAACTGTAAATTGTAAATAATTAACCTCTTTCCTAATTATTACTACTTTGTCTTGTTTTAAATATTAAATTACTTTATATACCTTTTAAATATTAATGTAATATGTAAATATACTTAAAGATAATATTGTACTGTTACATCCAATGGCCATAGACGCCACGGATAGTTATTTAATAAAAAAAAAAAAAAATTGTAATTTAAGTAAAAAGAGTACCGATGTATGGAATCCTAGTTAGGTGTTAAAAAATGTGTTAACTATTGAATAAAGTTTACTGTAATAAAATATTTTTCAAATTCAATATATTATGGTTTATAAGTAGTTCTTCCTATTGATCATCATAATATTATCAAACGAAATTATTAAAAAACACTTTAAGCTATCAACGTATAGGTACCTATAAATACATCTGAAATAATATTAAAATTAAAAAAATGTGTAGTATGTTTTTTACTAATTTCAGTTTTTTTTTACTCATTATAAATAAGTACCTATCTAAATAATTTATTCCTGTGGAGATCCTAAGTACATACAGACATTTCAGTATTTAAATGTACAAAAATCAATACTTGACGAGTAAACCATAGAAATGTAAATGTAGGTATATTACTGCCTGTTGCAGCACAAGTTGATAACATATTACATTAAACATATAATACTTCACTAATATTTTAGGCTTATAGCTGTAAAAAATGTCAACACTTTAAGCTAAAGTTAATTTGTCGGGTGCAGTTGTTAATCTAACTTTAGATACTTATTCCATAAACCAAATTTCTAAAATAAATCCATTAGGTATATTTTGAAATAAATTTACTGTTAAAATAACCACCATAGTTATATATAAGTGCATACAGTTTTAAACTATTTGCTGATGAAAACTGAACGCACAAGCCACAAACAATAACAAATTAATTACTATAACTATGATACACTATGTAAAATGTACTTGTATAGGATTCATGGTTATAATCTAGAATTTGAGCATGCTCATACCACATTGTGATTTGAGCTTATAATATTACAACGGTGTTTAAGCACTCGACCAGTCAATTATTATTAGTATTAGTGTTACAAAAATAATTGTATAGTTACATAATGTCAACTACACACCACAAATATAGCCACGTTTATTGTTTAGACCAATGGCAGTTCTATAATTTTATTTTTTTTTTTTTTTTTTGGGGGGGGGGGGGGGGGGGAGAGTGTGAAAATTTTTTTTAACAATAATATATACGTATTTACAAAATCACTCTTATTAGTGATTACTGATTAGTACAAGGGAATTTTATGTTATTAATGATGTAGTGTCATGTCGGTGTCAGATACTCTCGGTTTACTTATACATACAAAGTATAAAGTAAACATTTATTGAGTTCAAAACTATTATAATTCAGAAACCTATAAATTCGTGTATGAAAAATATATAATATATGTTTTAAATATTATTAATCAAAAGTTTTACGTTACAACTATATGCTAAGACAGCTAATCATACCATGGGGGCAGGCCCATATTCTCCCCCTTAAATGCCCTACTGACAGAACTGTAGTTACAATAATGGTATCTACATTTTTTGATAAAATGCATTCTCATCCCCTTGTACAGAATAACTACTAGAAAATAGAAATTTCAATATAGAAGATGCAAAATGATCCTAAATAATATTATTATTTACTATAGTTATTTACGTGTTCAAGTTCTAAAACATTTTTCACCAAAATAAATTATATTATTTATAGCACTATAGTGAGATCAGACTCATTTATATCTACTCAACCACTTGCAGTTTATACAGCGAAGCAGCCGTCACACAATTATAGTATATTTTATTTATATACAAACGCGGGGTAGCAACAGGCGAGACCAGCCAACGTCAAACCACCCACGTGCACCCGGCCAACACCACCCCTCATCACTCCGCAAAATATGGGGTCGTCGATCAACGATTGCGTGCAGATTGCCACGTGCCAATCTCCTTACCCTCTGCGCTTTAATATACATTGGGGCGTATTGCATTGCATTTTATTAAATGGGCTAAATTTTTTTATGTTCAAGAGTTCTTGAACAGTAAATTTAATTTCAATCTTTCTTCTAGAAATTTGACGCACAAAGTTTTTTATTTACACCATTTAAAAAGTGTAATTTACCTTATTAGGTTAAAACCTTATTAAACCTTATTATTTTGTATATTGATTTTTAAGGACTTAAATTTTTTTTTTAATGTAGTGTTGTGTAGACGGGTATTGGGGCTTGAACACTTTAGCTTAACTATATAGAGCAATAATTTGAGTTTAGCCCTTCGGATCAATCGACATAGATAGGTTTTAAATTTTAAATGTCATAAAATAATAATTTAAATAAAACTGAATATGTTTGAATAAATATATCAGTTACACAATATAGGTACAGTTGTACAAATACCTATTATTTATATTTAGGTAACCTTCTTAAAACATTTATACTTCTCGATTTTTAGAATCCATAGACTTTCACTCTCATCTCCAATTTTAAAATAAAATTGGGTATTTTGGTTATTTACAGTTGTACTATTTTTTTATAATTATGGTGTGCTGTATTATTTTATAGAATACTTCAATTTAAAAATGCAAGACTCTAAATTTACTACAATAATAAATGTAGATAATTATAATTTAACACGATTTACAAATCGTTAAAAGAAGTTTCGTATACATTTTCACCAATAAATAATTAATTACACCTAGTTGGATAATCATAAATATTTTATGTTTTTCATTAAAATGTGTAAAATTGAAAAATCAAAAAAACACACGTTTCGAGCTATGAGATTTTGTATAGATACCAATAATAATTTATACTCTTATAACTATTAACTAATTTAAAACAGTAATTAATAATAAAAATACTAAATAAACCGATTCATGATGAAAATAAATAAATTTAACCAATTTATCAATAATGATTTTGTTATCACTTAGGTACCACGGCAGCGAATTGTATGAACGGGTAAATACCTATGACAAACAGACACGACGCAACTATATATATTATATATTGGGGATATTCATTTATTAATAGGTACTCCTCTTATTTTGCACTGAAGTTAGAAGCCACTAATAACTGTATTGTTGATTATATTATGTAAAAATTATTTTTTTTCTTAACCTGGAAACGTAGTCTGTAAAAATATAAGAACAAAAAAAATTTTTGGAGATACTCAACTCATATTGTATTATCACTAATACGGATCTTAGAACTCAACTGTTCAACAACTCCCAAGTTTCAATTACCACAAAAAGTGCTAGTAGGTTATTTATGACTATGAGCAACGTGTTGCGCTTTTGAAAAATCTTCAACTTTTTGTTCACGGTTATTGAATCACGTTTTTATGTGTACCTAACACTTGTAACCCATGTGGTACTTACTACACCTAATGAAAAATAAAATTTATGTACAAAATTACGAACTATTATTCTCTACCTACGGTTTAAAATGTATTATCAATCAGATTAGCATACGTAGAAGGTGGACCGTGGGGCATACAATTAAATTAGTTTTGCATTGGTGCAACTCATTTATATTATTTATTACAAACCCCGAAAAAAAGCTTTAATTGTTAAATTTAAAATATGATCATTTTATGTTTTTTCGGTTCCATTTTTGTCAACTCAAAATTAAGTACTACATTTCTCGATCTTATATAGAGCACAATATGCATAGGAATACAGGTGTAAGTGTGTAATACAACTAATAAAGTACCTAGTTGTACATTTATAATAGCAAATTAATTTTAAAAATTTCTCTTTGGTTTAAAACAACTGTTTTGTAGCAATTAAAGTTTGTATAAACTATATTAGAGTATAGTAAGATGTCCCAAAATATCTACTACACCCCCGCGTGCCAATTTCACCATCATTGAAATTCCGGGTGAAATGTCAGATTTATCGATCTCATCCCACAGGACCCTTCAACCCTCACCCTTCCATTCGTCTCACCATTCAGTACAAAAACCGTTCACATAATATATTTCGGTTACAACCTGCAGTCGCTATCGGCTGCTTGCTGCGTTCGACAGTCGATTGCTGCGCGGCTTCACCTACTGAAACAATTGTATCCACTTTCACTTGTTGGACACTTCATAATTAATTTATTTAAAGATTGACAATTTATGTTAATTTACATTACGGCTTTAATATAGTATCCAACAATAACGACCAAAGTATCCAATATCTGTAGTGTAGTAACTAGTAAGTAGTTAGTCATTAACCATTAGTATAAGGTTATGTTTTATTTTAATTATTATAAGAAACGATTTTATTCATTTTTAGTACGTATTAGATATCACTGCATAAACTAGATATCGCAGACTGGTAAAAATCGATTTTAAGAGCTTTTATAACAGTTGTCTCCGTTTCCAAAACTGACATAAAAAGAGATTCAAGAATTAATGGTATGCGTTTGACTTATCACTTAAATTAGTGCTAATGTACAATGCACAACTAGCATGCAGTTATTTTTTAAGAATATTTAAATTTAGTTAATTTTAAATAAATATAAAAATCAGGGTTAGGATTTATATAGGTACATTATAAAATAGTAAAATTATTTTAATTTTAATTCGTTTTTTTTTTTTTTTTAGAAAACTCATAAATATACAATAAAAATATAATTAATCATTCAATGAATTTACCAATAATTTCCAAACTATAATAAAATGAAACAGTTAAGCACATTATAATTTTAAAATAGATTGAGTAAAGTTACTTTTTACGTTAGCTAAATTATTTTTATTAGTCTTCGTTTGTCTTAAAACCTAAATAAATCCATAGAGTTTTTAATTTTTTTCCATTTTTTTCGTCAAAGACAAAATCACCAATTTTATGAAATCAGAATTAAGAGCATAATGATATGGCATGGCGATAGTTTATAGATATAAGTAAATCAATAATCAAATTTGATAATAAATTAATAGAGTCAAAAATTTAAATATGAAATAATTTGCATCATACAATAAATATTTCAGATAAAGAAAACCAAATTTGTAAGTTAGTCTGCCCTTATAGCAAAATTTGAAACAGCGATTATGAAAACGCAGAAAACGAAATACTATTTTATATTTAAAGAAATAATAGAAAAAAGTTTTAAAAAAATGGATTTGTAAAATGACTGCTATATAAACAATTTCGATATTCAGGCTTTGATAATAATTACATTTTTTTATTGCCTATATTACTGTTTGAAAATCCAACACATATTTATGGTGAAAAGGAAAAGAATTTCGAATTAAATTGTTCCAATATATATATATATATTTAATTTTAAAATATTTCGGTAAATTAAAAAAATATATTTAGTTTAGAATGTTTTCTAAATATTTTGGATAGAATAACCTAATTGGTAGATATCTACCTAGTATCTAGATGGAACTTATTGTACAATATTCAAACAGAGAATAACTTGTAATGAAATGAGAATAAATTTGTTGTGACTTATACTATTCTTATCATAGGTACTGACCATTAACATAAGCCTTGGTATCTAAGCCAATGACTGACAATTATTTACGAAGGTATATTATTTACAATTTTTACATTTTTACATTTTAAAGTACATTTCAAACTAGTCCGTATAGAATTATTATTGACATTTTTTTATTTTAGTTAAACCTAACTATAACAAAAACCAATTGAAGCATCAACCGAATCTAAGATAGTAAGAATTAATGATTTAAATTAATATTGTATTATATTGGGCTGTGAAATTGTAGAACAATTTCTTTATTTTTTAGTTTATTGTACAACATAAATATCTTAACAAAAAGTTTGAATTAGATACAAGGTTCGTACGAAGTTCTAGTGGTGCTAAACACACCTAAAACTC
Source organism: Myzus persicae (assembly GCF_001856785.1). Lineage (NCBI taxonomy): Eukaryota > Metazoa > Arthropoda > Insecta > Hemiptera > Aphididae > Myzus > Myzus persicae. The sequence continues at coordinate 170,227 of NW_019103990.1, forward strand.
CTGTGATTTGAGTAGAAAACCCGGTTTTTATAGTCCCACTGCTCTTTTTCTTTATGGACAGAGTATGGATTTATAAAAACATAGATAGATAGGCAGGATAAAAATAGCATAAGAAATATAATAAAATTATATTTATACTAAAAATATATTAATGACAGTAATGTTGGTTTTCAACGATAGGCAAGGTCGCCTTAAAGGGGGCGAAAAGCGCAGTCACCCCTATACCTTGTAAAATTTCCAGACTTTCTTAGTTTTGTATACTTACCTAATTTTTTTATTACTGAACTGTTTCTATAACTAATTTTAGTACTAATCAAATTGGATTTGATTTATTAATGTATATTGCATTACACACTAATTGACAATTGCTAATAATAAATTAAATGATTATCAATATAATAAGTTTATATGTTAATTTGAAAGTTTTAGTAATTTAAATTAATATTTTATTTAATTCATCAACATTTTTAATTTATAAAAATTGCCCGTCGTAATAAATAAAGGTACCTACTGGATCCGATATTACCTACGTTTTTTTTTTAATTTTTGTAAACATTTTTTTAAGAGTAGCTATCGAATAGTAAGCCTCTAACATTGTGTTCTATTGTATAGCTATTCGCAAGTATAAAAACAACATTGAGATATAAAAACTAGTATTGGCCAAACTGCTGGATCACTGGTCTCAGAAAAGGGACCACGTATTAGTGAGTCCGAAGAACAGCGCATTATTATTATTCAAATGTACCACAGCTTCATGCCCCGATTACACTGCCGTACCGTTCTATTGTATTGCCTACACTATTACAAATAAACTTGTGTTTCTTATGCAACATAGTATGTACTTGTATTCAATATTGTGGAAATTGTCTTTTTTTAAATGACTATTAATTAAATACTCAACCCTGAACCACTGGTTGAATGGCACACAACAATATATGTGTTCTAATTATAAATGTCGTAATTAATACTATCAAATTTTCTTTTATTTAAGATACTTAGGTACAGTCTACAGATTATAATTACCTATTAATATTTACCTATTTCTGTTGATCAGACAGATTAAGTGGTTTGTGTTCTTTCACTTGATGGAATCACAACATTAAATAATATATAAAATGTTTTTGGCAAATATAATACAATTTAAATTGTTTGGTTTTTAATTTAGGTAAGTACGATTCATCATTGTTTCAATCAATTCAACATAAAGTTCAAACAATAATTTTGACAATTCATCAAAGCATTTTATACACGGTTATAACTATCCAAATTAACAATGACTGGAAACAAAGCAAGAAAGCAACAAAGAAAAACTAAATTCAACCGAAGTGATATTATAAAATCCAAGTTGTTAATGATTATTCAAATACTGATTGTTTGCTATATATTGTTTTATTTATACATACCTATCGATCATTTATTTTACAATTTCCAAAAACATGAAGTGCCAGCTAAGACATTTATTTGTGTACGCATAAAATAAATTTGAAACTATAATTAGTATCATCACAATTTGTTATTATAATTTATATTCAGTGCTTGATTTGAAAAAATAAAAGAATAGGACACCCTTGAAAGTAATTAGCGTCCCTCGAAATAATTAAACTCGCAACCATAAACCTTCAATCCTCAAACAAATAATTACAATATACCTACTACTTACTAACGTATAAATAAGAGTAACGACTGTACTTATGGGTGATTAAAATTAATATTTTTGTATACATAGTCAGTAAACAATTTTAATTCATAAAAATATGTAAGTATATTGTCTACTTTATATTAATAAACTATATTCAACAGATGTTAATTGTTACGTAGCATCATGGTAATATTAAGTCGTATAATATATTCATCAAATTGAATTTAAATATTTTATTTAATACAATTTCGCCAAATTAAAACTACAAGAATAATGTACAAATACATATTTTTAAAAAAACCATACTGTCCGATTTATGAAAATAACTAGCAGAATTTCTCACCCCCCCCCCCCTAAATCGCACAAATTCAAGCACTGACTTAATACCTACAATTTATTATTTATTCAATACAAGTTTGTTTTCTGGAAATCACAGATTATCAATAATACCACTATTAGTATGCACTATTGTTCAATTTTTATTTGAATAGGTACCACAATCTTTAATTGTCTAGTTGAATATATTATATATGTTTTCAAAATATTAAATGTTATTTTAATAATTTTATGTAGGTACCTATAGGTACCTATTATGCAGATTACAATGTAAGGGTTGGGTGTCAGGATGAGCTACCGATACTAAATATTGGTCGATATCACAATGTATCAAAATTACAGATAAATATTTAAACTTCAGCCATCTTTCTAAACAGATCTCGATCTAAACCGTACAAAAAGTGTTGTTATTAAGATAAAGTATCCACTTAAAAAGTAATATTAAGTTGACTTATACTGTTATACCTGTTAAGTGCTCACTAAAAACTTTCAATAATTATTTATAAAATGTGTACTCATTTTATAATGTTGTTCCTACATCAGACTTTATATACAGGGTGGGCTACGGAAATATGGCCCAAAAATATACTTAGGTATATCTATATATTTTGAGGCCTATTTTCGTGGCCCACCCAGTAAATGTAATATTATAATATTATATTCAGTTATAAGTACATGCATTGTACTAATAAACCGGCCTTGTGTACACCAAGATCAATCAGAAATAGAGGATGATTTTTGCTCATGACTTTAATCGCGCTACATAATATTGTATCTCTGTACTAAGTACCTACTATAATCTATTAATTATTATCAATACCTACCAATTACCGGTCATCACTACTTGTTGAGTGTGGTGTGTATATTGTTTATTGTACCTATATTATCCGATTATCGAATACCTAAACATGTTATATATTCATATTGGATTTGGACACATATCAATATCACTATATTCACAACAGACAATAGTAAGTTTTACCGGTCAGTAGATATACTACATCCATCCTACAGACATGACAGGGGTTTATTAGTAGAAAGTATATATAATTATATTACATTTATTATACTCAACCCTAAATGAATGTACATCCATTGTAGGTATAATTTTATCTTTTATTAATGAAAATAATAAACTGTTGTTAATACAATTATACGATATTATTATAATCATTATCATTTTAATTTTAGAGTTATATCCTATGTGTGTCAAATACCTAAGCCTGCAGGCTGCAGGGTGGATTTTTGGGCTTTTAATTTTATATTTTGTGCGTTACGCAAAAGTAAGTTAGGTTAAAATGTGTTCTACAATATGACTGAAGAATACGTAGGCATATAACTTTATGTGCTTATATAATGTTTATTTAGTTTACAAATAATTACGATTTGAGGCGATAAATATATTATATTATTAAAGCAAACAATGGTACCTATGAGCAGTGAGCGGGCTAACGAGCTAAAAACCCCACCACCATTTACAGTGTTTAAAAAAAAACATTTATTAAGTTTCAACGTAGATACATTTTAACGTATTTGCTAATAAAGCCTATATAGATAAAAATAAATGGAATAGTGGGAACCGTTCTGTTGTACAGTATAGATATCGACATTATCGAGTATCTATGTTATTGTAATGGGTGTGTTAGATTTGAATTCAATGATAAATCATTGCATACGAAAAACGATTCTGGGCGGACACGGTTGTGTTATTCTAGCATACTTCAATACTTGTATAAATTATAAAATTTAATAGTTAAAGAATCGCTGAATTTTAAATACCGTACAATTTTTAAATTCCAACACGCATAAAAACGTAGTACATTCCATTAAACTTTTTTTCTTTGTTTAAGATAGAAAAATTTGTTGAGAATCTTCAACTAAAATTTCTAATGTTAGCTATAAACAAAATACATTTTATGAATTTCTAACTGAAAAATGATTTTGCAAATATTCGGGATTATTTTGATGAATTTTGTAAACATTTAAATGCATATAAAAATTAATCTTGGTATGTATCTTTGATATTTACCATTAATACAACTGATATCAAAACAATTAACGAGAAACCATGGATAAAATGTTCAAGCTTTTCTACAAAGTAAACTATTCTTTATCGACAAACATTTTAAAAAAAAAAAAGCGGGTAAGTGGATGTTGCTAGGCTACATATTAAGTGTCTAAGGGGTCGCTGTAATGAATTAAATGTATTAAATTGGAATTCAATAATATCATATCATTGTATACGAAAAACGATTCTGAACGGAGACGGTAAATCAATCTAGGATATTTTATATTGTCATTACTAATTATTAATATGGTAGCCGGTAAGTTCAATTAATATTATTCCTAAATTATCAGTGATACTGGGAAAATATTAAATGTACCTATGTAAAAATGAGCTGTTTTGGAACCGAATTACAACAAAATGATAAAGTTTTTCTAAGTGTTAATATTATGCAATCTTATCCAAATTTGAACTTAAATGTCAGTAAAAAATAACTGTATTCATATATTGTTTAGATTTTTTAGTTATGGAAAAAACTGCTTAAGTGAAACCGTGTTTTAAATTTTCAATCCTTAACTATAAAAATTGAAAATTTTATACATTTTTAACTACAAAATCATTTTCAATTTCCTTTAAATTTGATAAATATTGTGAAAATTTTAACTTTAAATGCTTATAAAAAAAATCGTGCCCATGTATTTTTAACGTTTTTTTTATCTTATATTAAATTTTCATGATTTTTTACCCAACCAAAAATGTTTTATTAAAAAAAATTTTAAAAAAATGAAAATTGAAAATGTCCGTCAACAGCTTAAAACGAGTCAGAATATTTTGAAAAGTGTATCAAGTATATGAATTGATAGAATAAACATATGGTGTAAAATTCAAATGTCTACAGTAATCCGTTTTTGAATTACAACAAAGTAAGAAGTTCGCTACAAGAAAAATCGAGTGAATATCCAATGTTGTAAAAATTTCAACTTCTAAAGCTCATAAAAATTGAATTTGTCCTTCCAGTAGAAATTTTTTTTTTTGATAAATTCAGACAAACTTGTAAGGAAACTTGTATAAAATTTTTAAATCTTAGATATAAATAAAAACAATTTTATGAATTTCTAACTAAATATAATTTGCTAAATTTCATGATTTCTACAATTTTGTCAAAATTCTAAGTTAATAAAAAATTATTGTGGATTTATGCTCAACTGTTTTTTTTAATTTCCACTAAAAACAACTTACAAGGAACCTTGTATTAGATTTTAAAGTTTTTTAACCAAACAAAAATTTTTTTATCGACTTGAGTTTTAAAAAAACAAATAATAATCAAACATTTAAAATGCCTATTAATAGTTAACACAAATCAAAATATTTTGAACATTTTATGGTGGATGGAAAATGCTCACACAAATATTCAGAGAACATTTCAGGTATTTTAGATCATTTTTGTTAGTTACCTACTCTAAAAAACCAAAATCGATAATTTTTTGTTTGTTTTTCCTGTTGCTTTGGAAAACTATTGGGAATTTTAAATTTTGACCACTCGACAACATTCACTTCAAAAATGTTACCATACATGGAAAATGTTAATATAAATATTTGGTGAAAATATCATGTGTCTACGGTTATGTTTTCGAGTTCAACCAAATAAAAAATAATCGATTTTGTCGAGAAGTGAATTTGTTTAATAATTCCCATTTCTCCTTCAATTATTTTTGTTTTCTCCAACGTGTTCATAAACTACTGGAAATCTTAAATTTGTCCTCCCAAAACCGAATGCACCAACCTGATTCTCATTTCTATCAGAAAAGATGCTGATGTCAGAAATTGTAGCATTTTTACTATTCCAAGTACAATTGGCAGATAGAAAAAAAACACATCATTGTAAAAACTGTTCATTCATCGGATGACATCTATACATAAAAATGAAATATGTCAAGTCCTTCTAGGTAGGTAATAGATATGTAATCAAATATAACTTTAATATTGTTTATTGATATAAGTAATAATATCCAAGACATTTAAATAAATTGTCAGTTACGTAATGTTTCAACTTTTTCTGGCCCAAAACAATTGTTTTGTTGAGTCAAAATCAAAATTGGGGGAGAACAAAATTGTTGCAGTGGTGCACATTATCTTCAAGAATAATAAATTTAAAAATTTATATTTATTTATGATATATAACAAAATCAATAGTAGGTACCTAGGTCCAGTGGCGTATATACAAATTATTTTCAGTATGGGCCAATTTATCAATTATAACTAGTCAAGCAGCATAGCCATAATTATACATTTTTAAGGGAGCAGCTGCGTGGTTATATAGTTAATAATTATGACATATTATACAGTTCAAATAAAAATTGCTCAATTCAATTTTATAATTATTATGTAAAATTAATTTTTTGTTTCTTTTTTTAAAAATATTGACAGTGTCGTTTGTATATTTTAATGTTATCTTACTATGAATTTAACATCAAAGTCAATAAGTCATTAAAGCAAGTCCCGTCAATATAACATTTCCTTGTTGATTCCTCAAAAATGACTTTAATCAACCGGCTAACTTAATCATGGTGAAAAACTGTTAACAGTGTAATTATACATGCAATGCTTTAATTGAACCTGCAATTTCACTATGGGCTCTGGCCTAGGGGGCCTCCCCCCTATATACGCCACTGCCTAGGTCATTATTTTATAATGAAAATCTTAGTGTAATCTTAAATAATATTATGATATTTACAAACAAATTGAGGTGACGTATCTAACTAGAGAAATAATTTACTTATCAGCTGACAATGTGACTTTGTGAGTACCTACTAATAAACATTATAATTGTTTTCCTTAAAATATTTACAATTTGAAAACTTAAAAAAATAATAAGAATAAGAATCGATTAGGAATCTGTGCTAAGTACTTCAAATATTTAATTTATTGTGAGACCGCTATCAGAAGTGATATAGTTAACACTTATAAATTTATAATGATAAAATATGTATGATTGCTTGTCATTCGTTATCATCTTCTTCATAATTCATTATCAATTAACATCATCGGCGTTCACGTCATTATTTACTTTCGCACGTGATTTTACATTTATTTAATTTATTGTTTGCGACGGTATTCAACATTAATAAAATAATTATGGATGCTATACTTGACACGATTCCTCAGTTAATCAAAGATATTGAACAACTGGAGGACTTTAAAGCGGATAAGGAAAATGAACGACTATTGTTGGAATCTCAAAACCAAAAACTCAGATACAGGTTGAAGTTGCTAAAAGAGGTTAGTATCATTGATGTCATAAACTTCATTAGAGTAAATAAATATTTTAAAGCAACAACAGTACAAAACAGTAGTTCTCTACTATCCCTACAATTTCTGATAACATCGATCACTTGTGACAGGTCGGTCGTAAAATATATAATGAAATAGTTAACAACTATTGAACTAATTAACCGAAAATCTAAATATATTAGCACTGCATTTTGTACTAAAGATCAAAAATAGTTTGTGAGTTGTAAAGATAATTACAGGTATATGATTTTTCATGTCAGTTAATAACACAAAATCCTTAGAACCTTGAAGATTTATTGTATTACACATATTTTCTGCTCTGCCATTAGTTACAAAATTAAATATGCCTTGAAATTGTTAAATGTGTTGCCGGCTGCTGTTATTTTCTTAAATCAAAAATAATTATAATGTTGTATAATTCAAACTACAATATTTTGTATACCTATAGCAATATACATAGCGATTTTTAAAATGTACATTAATAATAGTAAGCATTTTTGATGTATTATAATTTAACTGGACTAAAAAGCCAGCTTAGAAGAAATGTCTAATAACATCATTGTAATTTAATTACTAAATTACTAATCAAACACATTTCCTTGTTTCAGTTTCTTGTAATTGTTAAGATCGTTCCTAAATATCTGTCAATAAATATTAGTCCTCAGTTGGGTCTATGTTAATTTTAAGTGAAATATTTAAATAACACTTGGCATATTTATTTAAATTAATTTATGTCACTGAGAGAACGACACCGTCATGTGTTATCTCTGTCTTACATATGTGCAATGTAGTAAAATATTATTTTCAAAAGTTCCAATTTTATGTAGTCAGCTCAATATTATAATGAATTGATCTAAAATCAAATTTAAAAGTAAGAACATTGTCTGTGTTTTTTATTACATTTTAATTTTAAGTTATTAATATGTAATATTCTACAATTTAAAAATTTTCTTAACTTACTAATAAATAAAAATATCGTAATAAACCCATACAAAATTACAGACAATGTTCTTACTTCTAAGTTTGATGATGGGTCAATTCATTTTAATATTCAAGCTTACTTACATAAGCTTAGAACTTCTGAACACAATTTTTCTATATTACAAATGCATAAAACAGAGGTAACACATACAAATGTGGCTGTAGCGTCATTTAATCAACACATACGTTTAATAACATCAAATAATAAGTATTTTTCACATTCTTAACAATTTACTGGATGCAAAAAAAAGGTGAGCATAAGTACTTAATTAAAACAAAAAATTATTAATTTTATCAAAAGGTGAGTGTAATATAATATAACTACCCACTAGTAGGTACTATTACATCAATGTCTCATTGAGACCATATTAAATTCTTATAAACCAGCCAAATAATAATTTAAATATTTTTATTTTATATTGCATTTATTTAGGAGCGGAACATACTATATTCTTTTTAAAATTTTAACAGAAGAGTTTAAAATCATAGTCATATAAGTATATATGTTATGTATTTATAAATAATTAATTGCAAAGTACCTACTCAAAAACTACATTTTTAATTTTTATACATACAAACAGTGTATCTATTTACTTTTGAATCAAACTATTTATATTTAAAAACTAGCCAATATTTTAAAGCTTGTTAACTTAAATAAATAAAATGTCTCATAATATCTTCTTTTTATAGGCTGGGGTTAATGAATCAAGTGAGAAATCAAATATGGACTCGATAAATATTGAAGAACATGCTATGATTAATTTACATTCTGTATTAATAAGTTTGTTTTCAAACGCTATTAAAACGGCATATCCGACATTAGAAGACATTGGCCAACCTGCAGTATCTGCTGGTAGTAAATTTGCTGACTATCAGTGCAATGCTGCAATGCAAATATGTAAACTTTTGAAAGCAAAAGGTAGTATTAATCTGTTATTTTATGTTTCATTAGTCTCGTTTATATTTAATTTTTCTAACATATAATTTTATATATTTATTATTGAATATAATAGTTCAAAATGTACAATAAAATATGTAATTGATATTTTATACATTTTACACTCGATTTTGTGTAGATAATTATGAAAATTGTTTATATATTATTATCTAGTTCAGTTGTATAATCTTAAATGGTTGAAATACCATAATATATTTATTAAAAATGATAAAAAAATATTTCAGGTGAAAATGTGTCACCTAGTGTAGTTGCTAAAAAACTAGTGGAATGTTTGGGCCAATGCGATATTATTGAAAAAGTAGATGTTTCTGGACAAGGCTTTATCAACGTATGGTTAAGTCGTGATAAGCTTAGAAACATTTTACAGTATGTACTGGAAAATAAATTGAAACCGAACCCTTTAACCAATCGACAGAAGATTATAATAGACTTTTCATCACCCAATGTCGCTAAAGAAATGCATGTTGGTCATTTAAGGTTGGTGGAATTAACTATTAAAACATTATAACACCATTCACTTTTGTTCGTAAATTTAGGTCAACAATTATTGGTGAAAGTCTATGCCGTGTATTTGAATTTATTGGCCATGATGTATTGAGATTAAATCATATTGGTGATTGGGGTACCCAATTTGGTATGTTAATTGCTCTACTACAAGACAAGTTCCCTGATTACAAGATCGTGTCTCCTCCCATAAACGATTTGCAACAGTTCTATAAACAATCCAAAGTACTTTTTGATAGTGATCCAGAGTTCAAAAAACGAGCCTATGACTGTGTTGTGAAATTACAAAGTATGTCACCTGATCATGTTCAAGCTTGGAAATTGATTTGTGATGTATCAAGAAAAGGTAGTGTTTATATCACATGATACTTAAACGTAATACAGGTCCTAGTAGTGTATGTGATCTACCATAAACTTTACTTGTGTTATATGGGATCTACTATTGTTATGCGATCTTTATCTCCAAACATAAGAATTAATATTTTTTTTAAGTATTCAACACCATAACTTGTCAATTTTAAAACTATTATTATATTTATAATTATTTCACATAAGTTTAAAAAAGTTACGTTACATCAATTTTGTTTTTAAATTATAAAATAATATCTTATAAAAATGTTGTCTTAATGTTGTTTCGGAATTAATCAAAAATATTTATAATGAATTAAACATAAGACATTAAATGACTAACTAGCAGCAGTAGATCAGATACAAGTCTACAACACTAGTACCAATGTATATATTATATATAGTTATATTATACAATTTGCAAACTTGTTTTTAGAATTTCAAAAAATATATGAAAGATTAAACGTCAGTATCATTGAAAGAGGTGAATCATTTTACCAAAACCGTATGGAAAATGTAGTTAAAGAACTGGAAAACAAAGGTATTGTTAAAGTATACATCTATATATCATTTTTACTTACATTCAACTCAATTTTATAAATCTGGGCTTATTTCTGCAAATAGCCTGAATTCTATTCAGCTATAAAAAAGATTAAATTAAATCATACAATTTTTAAAATTTTATAATTAGGATTTTTGGAGAATGACGATGGTAGAAAAATTATGTGGAGTCCAGATTCCTCAATACCATTAACCATAGTCAAGTCTGATGGTGGATTTACCTATGATACATCAGATATTGCAGCACTAAAACAGAGAATTGAAGAAGAAAAGGCTGATCGGATTATTTATGTCGTTGATGCTGGACAGGTATGAACAATTCAAACATATAAATAATTTTTTATGACCAAATGATTTTTTTTTTTTAGAGTGTACATTTTGAAGTTTTAAAAAAATGTGCAATTCACTCAGGTCTTCTAGATCCATCTAAAGTTCGCATGGACTTTGTTGGTTTTGGTGTAGTGTTAGGCGAAGATAAGAAGAAGTTTAAAACCCGTTCTGGTGATACGGTTCGTCTAGTTAGTCTTTTAGACGAAGGTAACATAGTTATTAACTAGTTTGTTTCTTACATTAAATTGTTTGATAAAATTAATTTTTTGTAATAGGCATAAAAAGAGCAAGAGATAAACTAGTAGAAAAGGGCCGAGATAAAGTATTGACCGAAGAAGAATTGAAATTAGCAGAAACGGCTGTTGCTTATGGTTGCATTAAGTATGCTGATTTATGTCATAATAGAAGTCATGACTATGTATTTTCTTTCGATAAAATGTTGGATGACAAAGGAAATACAGCTGTTTATTTATTATATGCACTTACAAGAATAAGGTCCATCATTAATAATTTGGGTACTCATACTCAGGACTTAAATGAACCTATTTCACTTGACCATGATAAAGAATGGAAACTAGCCAAGGTATTGTTTTTATTACGTTTTTTTATTTTTACTAATTAATATATTTTACTATTAATTTGATCTTTTAGACTTTGTTACGGTTCTCAGAGGTACTATCTAAAATCACTGAAGATTTTTGTCTCCATCATTTATGCGAATATCTTTATGATGTGGCTACAACATTTAATGAGTTTTATGACAATTGTTATTGCATTGAAAAAAATCCTCAAACTGGTAATTTTTAATTTTTACTATACTTCCAGTAATTAATTTTGTTAATGATAAATTAATTTAAATTCAATACATCACATTTAATTTCGATAAAAACTACAACATTTAGAGTTATGGGTTCAAATCCTACTTCATGTATATTTTCATTCTCTAATTTTTGATACTTTTCCATGACCAATGAACAATCAAAATATTTTAATAATGTATTATACATTACTATTGTGATATTAAGGTATATCAAGTTATTTAAAAACATATTTTAATAAAAAATCAGAATAATTCTAGCACCACAACTACACATTACTATTGTTTATATTTTTTAATTTTATAAATAGTCTTACAGTTCCAAATAATTTAATTATATTATATTTTTCTTTGAACTCTTGTAATGCTTCTGAAACTGTATTTAAATGAGTTGATATTGTGTAAGAATTTATTTATTCCTCTCATTATTGAAAAATGTCGAGTATCTTTTATACACAGCTTACATTAAAGCATCATGTTATTTCAAAAATTAGTTGAAACTTGATTTTTAACAAAACAATTTCAATATAAAAGTCTGGTGTTTATTTTGATAAAGATTTTTTTTAAATTAAATCATAAAATTCATAAAATAAACATATAATTTGTTTCATAACATATTTTAATATTTAATAATATTAAAAATTAATTTTAATTGTTAAAATTTCAATAACAAACAATATTTTTACCTCATACAAATTTAATATTTCCAACTGAAGCTAACTAACAGTATAATCATTGTGTTAGTTACATTTATACTTAAAAAGTACATGTCTATGTACTTTAAAATTATTTTTGTCTATGAATCATTATAAACATAAATAATTTATATAGTAGTAATAATGATTTTAAGTACATGTAAGCTATTATTGTTAGTAAACTTTATTGCCACTTTATTCCCACTGTATTTCCAAATATATAATTACGCCAAATTTATATAACAACTAAATTATTGACACAATATTTTCAGGTGAAATTGCCAAAGTGTATACTGGAAGAATATTGCTGTGTAAAGTCACAGCAGAGTACATGAATACTGGATTAAATTTATTGGGCATCAACACGGTATCTCGAATGTAGTGTACTTAACTGTACACCTACAAAATCCTACTTTTTTTTTTAACATTATTTTGATTTATACTTAGTTTTATCTTTTGAATAATACAATTAAAGTAAATTCTATATGAATATTTCTTATATTTATCTAAATATTATTAAAAATAATTCCTTATAGGCTCTTACATAACACATCATTATATTGTATAAATCCAAATTAAGTACTAAAGACATAAAAATGTTTATAAATTTTAATTTATTCTTCAAAAAGTTTAAAGAAAACTAATGTTAATTTAATTGGTATTAAATAATTAAAAAAACTAATATTGCATTTTAAAAAAAAATTGTTGTTTCATTATAGACAAGTGTTACCTTGATCAGTATTGAATTACTTATATTCATTCCTTTAGTATTCAATTAATTGACCCGTCTTTAATTACATGTAAGTTATTAATTATGTTTAATTTTTTTATTCTTATAATAACTATTTTTAGCCATTTATACTTTAAGCAAGAGATTACAATTTTTAATTGATAAATATAGTTATGTTGTTTATTTAAGACTAGAAGAAAAACAATTTAACATGCATATTCTATTAAACTAAACAGAAATGTCCTCTTTATTTTTATAAGATAATTCAATTTTTGTAATATACAGTTTAACTGTTTTACCTATAATAATTATTTTAGTTTGGATGTTATGGAAACTAAAAAAAGAAAAGTATTCACGAATAAATTGTAAAATATGAATGAAAAAAATGTTAATTATACAAAAAAAATAATAAAACTAACAAAATTCAAAATTCCAAAAAAAATCCATTTTATGTTGTTATTAATTTATGTTAAAAGAAATGTAAAATATGGAAAAATAAATATATAGTACTTCAAATATGGTAGGAAAACTGTTTGCCATTTTAACATTTTATTTGAGTGAAAAAAATAGTTAATAAAATATTAATTTGAAAAGACAGTATATCAAAATATTGTGAGATAGAGATTAAATGCACATAGCTGTTGTTAAATATTACAGTCTGCTGTAATGATAACAATAAATTTATTCATTAAATAATATTCAATATTATTATTAAAATACACAGCTTAAGAAGGAAAAAGTTCATTAAAAAGAAAAAATATTAAATAGGCATAATATGAGTGTAACAAATCTTTTCCCCAAAAATTGACGTGCTATGAATTTTAAATTTTTGATATTTAAACTCGCCATTGTATACCCCAGATTTCTATCCTGTTCTGCTATGAATTGAGAGCATTTAGAAAAATATGCAACTCTTACTACTTGTGAGCCCTAGTAATTTTCATTGATTAGATGTAATATTATACCTCTTTTTTTTTTTTTTATTTATTTAAGCTTCGACAACTCCTCAGTTGCCCTCAGATGGCCTCCCATTAGCTGTAGGTTGTGGTACTGTAGGGTTTTTTTTTTTGGAACTGTAGGGTTATGGAACATGTGTGTTTGTTTGGCAGAATTTCTAGTGGGCACCTGTAGGTTTCTGCCATGCCCGGTTGGGGAATGGCGGCCTCTCTCTCCGGACATTGTGACTGCCCGGGGAGAGGTTCCGCCCGTGACCGAGGTTCGAACCAGCGACGGTGCACGTTGCAACCGACCCGTTATCCTCTCGGCCACTCCGTCCCCTTTATTATACCTCTATATTGTTGTTTGGTAACAATTGTTTTTATTAATTTCCGATATTGAATTGTATTGGTTTATTATACTAGTCATTAAGTTATGGTGTAGAGGTTGTCCCTTTAAAGGTACATACTTTCAGATGAAGGCCGATCGAGCATAGAAGACTACCACACCTTGCTCTTATTTAGTTCTGTAGTAGTACACCATTAAATTATTATAAATAACTAACCTAAAAATTCTGGCTTTAAAAAACACCTTTAAACTAACCTTGAGTATATTATATTTTTATGTTATTGGTTTATACCTATAAAAGCCAAATTATTATTGTTTATATGTAGTATCAAATAGTTTAATAAATTAAAAACAAATAACATTTATTTTCATAAATACAAATAGGTGCATTATAAATTGTGTTAATATATAATTAAAAATTATACATTTCATATTAAATTAATTAATAGGATTCATATAATACTGAATTAATAGGATACAATAATAGTGTAATTATAACAATTAAAAAATAAAATATATTTATAATTTATACATTTTAAATGTATGCTGTTAACATTTAACATAACTCATTTAGTAAGTATTAAAGGGAATGTAATTTACAATCAATCTGTTTTTGTAAGAGTTAGGCATTATTGTAATTTGATCACTGATCAGTCTATTGCTATATTTTACAGTTGTATTTTAATATTTTTAATCAAATTTAAATAGATAAGGACTTATTTAGTATTTATTTTAAGAAGTTACAGAATACAAAATTTAAATAAAAAATAAATAGAATACATTTTGCATAGCCAAATTAATCTGAATTACTTATTTTGTCAGAATGAATAATAGGCAAATATAACTTAATATAGTCTAAAATTCTAAATTGTTTATAAATTGTATCTCCAGCACATTAAAATTAATTAAATGTTTAACTTCATCTCTGAAAAAAGTGCAACAGAGCATTATAATCTATATTAACGTACAATATTTTATAAGAACAGGCACACTAAAATATTATACATAGGTATGCATAATCCATCTAACATAATAAAGTTTATTGTAAGAAATTTATTATTTATGTATTTAAAGTACTTGGGTACAAATGGCTGGTTAATGCCTGGTTCACACAGCAAAATTGAAAACAAAACACACACAGACGGGACAATCTAATTTTTTTTTAAATCAAACCCTATTTTATTATCTTTGTGTGGACGTGGCTTTAAAAAACATTTTTGTAAACCAAATTCTCGCTGCTGGGTTAATTCCATAAACAATTTTTTACAACTTTTCTCGACTAAATTAATCTAACAATTTATAAGACAACAATGTCTGGATACATAATTTTTAATAATACCATTAATTTTATAATATTATAAATCCAAATTTCAAAAAAATATTCTGCTTCAGATTTTAGATTAAATTTAAAAAAAATGTTGCAATAAGAAACTTAAAAATTACAAAAACAGTAGGACACAAACTTAATATTTAATTTTATAGGGTTATAGCATATAAATACAAAAATTATTTTTCCTCTAAACCATATATTATGGAAATATGTAAAATGAGAAATAATGTTAATTGCATGATTTTGTAAAATCTAATTAGGTACATAGAAATATAATATTGGATGGCACTTGTAGACACAGGCATTTATTTACTTTGAACATAACCTCGGGCCTTGACCAATTTATTATTCTAGTCATACGTTAATTTTGTGTTTAAAAGAAATTAAAAATTAAAAATATACCGAAAATAGTTTGAACAACATTGCTTTCAGACAATTTATATTATTTTTATATATTGTTCTTTACCTGAAGAAATATTTCTGTGATTCAAAATGATAGATTGTATATAGTAGTTGAGTGTATGGAAAATTAGCCATAACAATACTGAACAACTAGACGCATTTGCAAAAACTATTCAAACAAGACTTTTTTTTATCTTTTTGGATTGAATTTGTGTTGTTGATAGCTTGTGCATTTTCTGTTTGATGATCATCCGAGTTAAGCGATCCATGTTCATTTTTATATCTTTGAATAAATTCAATAAGCTCAATGTTAGTTAATATTTTTGAGTGAATATTTCCTGAAAGTAAGTTAATGACATACTGGTAAGCAGCTTCCTTTGATAATTGAACTTCCGGTAAATACTGTAGATCCTTAATGTTGTCCGCCAACAATGATAGGGAACTCAAAGAATCGGAAGATAATAATAGTATATCTCGTATCTGCGGTGGTAACTTTTGTAACCACAAACGTTGTAAGTTCTGTTCTAATAACTTATCATCCGTTAATTGTTTCATTTCATTTAAAAGAAAAGACGGACATTTATCTTCCAATTTTAAATCGCTTAAGAGTTCCATATGTCTTTCTTGTTCAGATATTTTTTTTAGCAAATGGCTTCTAAAATACATATATTTATTAACCATACTCATGTTTTGAAATACGTCCAAAATGCAACACAAAATATCATGACTGTTCAATTCTTTTAAGAGGTCGTAATACACTGATAAGTCTTCGACCAAGTCAGCAGCCAATATTTTTGATTCAAATTGATTAA
Organism: Myzus persicae; assembly: GCF_001856785.1. Taxonomy (NCBI): domain Eukaryota; kingdom Metazoa; phylum Arthropoda; class Insecta; order Hemiptera; family Aphididae; genus Myzus; species Myzus persicae. Next base: position 187,250 of record NW_019103990.1, read on the forward strand.
ACCACCCTTTCGGATTTTTTACATAAAACAGTGGTTGATTAGGCCGAATAATATGATCCTTTATAACTAACGATTCCTCGGTTGATGTTGTTATTGGCTCAGTCAATATTATTCTTGGTCTAGTCGATGTAATTCGTAATTCAGCCGGAGTAATTCTTGATCTAGCCGTTGTAGTCGGCCCAATCAGTGTAATTATTGGTTCAATCGGTGTAATCTCTGGCTTAGTCGATATAATTATTTGTTTGTTCGATGTAGTCTTTGGTTTGCAGATCAGTGTACGTGATGGCTGGGCTGACGTTATATTTTGCTCGTTTGGTGTTATCGCTGGCCCAGTCATTGTAGTTGTTGTTGCAGTCGGTGGTGTAATCGATGGATCGATAGGTGTAATAATTTTTGGCTCTGTAAACGTAATGTGTAAATCATTATTACTGTTCATTACTGAATTAATTTATTAAATGTTTAGTTAAGAAATGAATTACCAACTTCAAAGTTGTGAAAATGTAATAAAATTAAACTTCGGTTTGACTAGAGTTGTGTAACAAATCCAACAACAAACATTGTGTGAAAGTGAATAGAACGCACAAATTCACGGTGGCCGATAGACTGCGCTTGTGCAAATAGCTTATTCAACCCCACGGCACACGTACCCCACAATCATTCCACTCCGCCATCGTGCCCTTACAATCAATATTTACGAGTATCGAGCGAAAACGCTTCCTATATAGTATATAATATAAGTAATGCTCAGAAACTATCAAATGGTGAGTAAACGTCAGCGGTGAACATCTGGTGAGGGGATTTATCTCCCCTCCCAGTTAGTACATCACTGAAATGAGGTGGTTTTCAACACGGGAGTTCCGACCCCAAAAGGCGTTACCTAAAATAATGAACAAAATGTATCATATTATAAGCTGTTTAAATATACAATTTTAAAATTATGTTGGAGTCTGAAATTTTTATTTGTTTGATAAACCATTATAAATTATACATTATTCAACTTAGGAATATACTCAAGTATTATGTATCTATAATCAGTGTAACTATACTATAGACTTAACATTTTCAACACATACAAAAATATTTAGAATTTTTTTGAAGTTTTGATCGACATTCAATGTTATCTAATTAATTTAGTTTTTATTAGAATGTTACGAGGTTGAGGAACCTGTGGTATGCATTGTGTTCAACGATTAACTTTAAGTGACCCCCAAATGTTTCTAACTTATGACCCTGAATTTCATTTTTCATTGCATAAAGAAGTTATTATTACACCTGTTCGAAAATGCGCGATTAAACACATTTTTATAATTGTATCTTTGCTCTTGGGTTAATTTAATTTTCTTATCAACTTTAAGTTATTACCAACATTGTTTTCATCTTAAAAATTGACTCATTGAGAATGATTTTACCTATCGTATAACATATTATCGTATATTTTTAACTGACTATCTACAAATTACAATTCGTGTAGTTTTTATTAACAACCGTGTGATTTCATATGGTTTTTTTTTGTGGAAACTTAGGTGTGGTTTTCGTACAGTATTTTGTACTACTTTGGAGTGTCCTGTGGCAGTACAAACTTCTATTTTTCAAATGAAAACAGCTCCTTCCCTTTTGATGTACCTATATTTGTATAACGTTTTTCATTTTTCTCTTTTTTTTTTTGTCCTGAGAATATGAAAAAATAATTTTTTTATAGACTCATTTAAGAATAATTATTAGTACAATATGCATAACAACTTTATTATATATTCACACTTAATCTTGAAAAAACTAAATCGTCTTGTTGGCCATAACCAACCAATAACCATTATAATATAGTGGTGTATTCCAATAGATTTATGTCTCACAGGTTAATAAATGTATCTCGACATCATTCTTCAGCACTCATTTATCCCATCACAGTATACATTAAACTATACTTATTAGTTATTACTGAGTATATTAGAGCATGGTAATATTTTTATAAATGTCTCAAAATGCAATTATAATGACATCGGGTATTCTCGCGTTTATAATGTCATCATAATAATAATACGGTGACTTCTCGGTCTACCATATTCTGCACTATGGATATGAAGTGTATAAGTATTTGATCATAAAATGATATAGAGTTTATTATACTATTCGTTACTAGAGGCAATGAGGCATAATATAAAATGTGTATAAATATACATGAAAAAAAAATTCAATATTGAATAAGTGCGCTTTATTTATGCAGGAAACTGTACGTATTTAAATGTTTTTTTTTTGCAATCGATGTTCTTACAGCAAACGAGTCATTAAAAAAAAAAAAATAGAAGAAACGCTTCGGCACAATACTTTTTTAATGTCATCGTCATAAACACATCGAGGACTATAATTAACTACTGCATATTATAATATTATGTTTGTTATTGTTGAATTTTTTTTACAGTTTTATTTCGAGTACCAAGAGAAACTTTTCCGGTCGGTGACAGGATAAATACTACTACCTACTATAAAAATGGCTCAAGCATAGTAATTTAAATTTTCCAATAATGTTCCATTCATATGAATACATTATCGAGCAAATTTTTTATCCCCATACCGTTTAATTATTTATTGACAATATTGCATTGTTAGGAGTTTATGATAAATGTGTACCTATACATGCATTGATGATATTATATATGAATGTGACTACTAAAAAATGTCTTTCATCCCAGTAAAACTTTTCATATCAATCACTGTGATGTTTGAAAATTTCTATTTTACTAAATACGTGAAAGAAAAAACAAGTCCAACAAGTTCATAATAGATGAATAAATACGTTGGCACATGTGAACAGATTTTTATAGAATCGCATCTCAAACACTTATTGATTTGTTTTTGGTGTACTTTACTGTTAATTCGTCGATGTTCGATAATATTTTAATACGTTTAATAACATTATATTGTATTTATATTAACATTTTAATAAAAAATGTATTTAATACATCGAGTTGTATAAATTTATATTACTCAGTTGATTTATATTTAAATCAATTATTAAATGTTTAGCTTCTCATACGTCATACCCCCTTAAGATACTTGTGATTGGAATAGAAAAAAATGTAAGATTATATAATTGCAAAAGCACATCGTAGCAGTAATAAATGAATATAGGCAATATACAAATAATTGTAGTAGGTATATCACCGAAAAACCTACATAAAACGTTGTCGTTTGAGGTTAAAATTTAGGACACATCATTTTTGTATTATAAAACATTTTTAGTAACCAGAGTAAGACCTATATAAACAAAAACTGAAACATTTATTCTCGATAAAATCAAAGATATACCAAGGATGTGTGATGAAACTCCCCATAAACAATTCAATTATTGTTGTATATACCTAAGTTAAATATAATATATTATTGCATTTTTAGGTTATCATTTTTCACTTTTCGTTTATTTTTTATGCTTTATATGAAATATACTTAAATGTTAGTTAATTTATTAATTATTTCATATTGAGAAATTTTAACCTATTTAGATTAATAATTTTGTATATAGGAACATTATAGATACATTTTTCAATATAATATTGATCATTAACAGTATTTAATAATAGTTGTTTTATACATAGGTGATCCTTATTAGACACCATAAAATAGTTTTTTAGTTGTTGTACAGTTTTTAGGTTTAGTAAAACACAAATGTGAAATTATTTTACCATAATACTATAGGCAATAAGATACCAATACACCTTCATACTCCGATCAAAGTATGTAAGTTATATTAAGTGTATTATTTATAATAAGTGGCAGTAGTGACACCGTCTACCTAAAGACTTCAACAACCTATACCTATTTGCGATTTGTGTATTTCATGCTAAACCATCCCTCTACTATTTATACCAACTGTACTATTCTGGGTAAAAACACTACATATTTAGAAATCTATAGTTTATAATGTGTCGATAATCTTGTAGTATGCAATTAAAATTAAAATCATATGATAAATAATATAATACAGTCTCAATAATATTATATTATGTGACTATTTTACTTAATTTTTCGAACCTATATACAATATAATATTCTACACCTGTAGATTCAGGAAATATAGTTGACTGATACATTATGATAGTGATGTATCTACACCGTACACCACACCATTACGAACAGCCTGGCAATAATTCTCAGGAGATTGGTGGCGTGTGGTGTCGTCAGATATACTAAGGCTGGATGTGATATGGAGTTGTTGGAGGCTCATCCAAGACACGTTTCACCGATGACGACACGAAAGTGGTTCAATCGAAAATCGTTGTGTATCGTCGTGAAATCCATTGAAAATATTGGGGGGCTAGAATTTTTCAAAAAAAACTAAATCTATGGGGGCTTAGCCCCCTTAAGCTTCCCCCTGATGGACGGTGACCAGACGTAATCACGGAGAAATCGGTCAGCCAAGACCGCTGTCGTAAGACTGATATAGTAGTAGAGGATAGTAATATAGTAGACTGCTACGGATAAGAACTATCCTGACCACTGACGGAAAATAGAACTGTGGTTGCCCGCTGTTAGTATACCATAAATAATGATGAGGACGGCCGTCGCCTCGGCCTTGCTTATATCGCGGTTTCCAACGTACGCGTAGGACGGATAGCTTGGATGGTTTTACTGAAGTGGAATTCGCAAAATTACTATCTGGAGAAATCTCGTGAGGTTACCGTCCTGCAGGAGCCAGGAAGCTGCGTGGTCCGACAGCTGACCATATTGTTCACAGCACTCGTGAGAAGCGTTTAACCACGATATTTTCCGTAGGTCATTTCATTCTTTTAAAGTGGTTGTCGTTGCATTTGCTTATACTCTTCGTCATCCTGCTTTGGCGCTTTGCTGTTTATCTTTTCCATACATTATTTTTCGTGCTTTGCTATTTTTGCATAATATGCGACCGCGTACGTAGGTACTCCACACAGTGCAACGTGATGAAACACAGACTCGACCAGTGCTTCTCGACCTCCGACCGTCTAAATTACAATTATATTTTATTATTGCATAATAATTATAATTAGATGGCTGCAGGCTGCAGTACTTATTAGTTATCACAATCGCTAAAATATTCAGGCGGACATGAAAATGTCCCAAATGGCATTTGAGTATATGTGTAGAATTTTCCCTGACCAAGCAATAATAAACTGTAAAACTAAAATTAAAATCATAAACGTATCGTTGATCACGTTAAGGCGTCCGATTTAACGACGATCCGGGCAGGCTGAATGGAATACTTTTGCGCGGCATTGGGTCGGGCATGCCTGGTATAAGGTGCGGGAGGAATACGATAAGGTGCAGCGAATGGTATACCTACTCTACGACATAATATATTATATAGGCACGTGGACAGGTACACCGTACAACACAATTTTAATTTTAAACCATTATTTTTTATCTATTAAACAGATGATTTTAGTTAAGTTTATTTTTATCTTCAACTAAATAGATTTTATTTATATTATCTTTATCTTTATATAGATGAAAAACTATTTATCTGGATTCAACACTGCTTCCTAAGCCATGTGCTCTAAAATTTGATCAAATACTTCATACAACACAATTGAGTACGTGCATCACTGCATATAATGTAATATATTGTATTATATATTATATAGTAAATACTTTACCTAATTCGCAGCTGCCTATATGCACTATGCTGTAGCTATTTTTTTTTAAGAACTGACTAAGGAAATTTATTTACTAAAAAACTTAAAAATGTAATACAGTTAATCTTAAGTTGTAATTATTGTAATTATAATAAAGTCTGAAATTAGAATTTTGACAAAATTCGTCAATATTACAAAAATTTAAAAATTATTTTGAGTTAGAAATCCATAAAAAATGTTCTTTTCATATCTAAGATTTGAAAATCGAATACAAGATTTCTCAAAAGTTTTTCTAAGGTTCTACTTTTAACAAAAAACAAAGTTTACTGAAATGTTAGGTTAGTGTTTTATGAGCGTTATCGAAGTTCAGATTATTTCGAAATTGGATATCCGTATGCAAACAATTTCTCATGGAACGATTTTCTTGTTTTCTTGTAAGTAATTCTGGGACGCATAACAGCAGATAATTTCAATTGTCACTACATATTTATATTAGAATTACCTATCTTCTTCTTCTTCTTGGACTTAACGACTCTTCGATAACTTCTGTGACTATAATACAAAATCTCTTGACGCTTTTCTATCTTGTATGTGTACTTAACAGTTTGTTTCACCCAATTGATCCATGCCCCTTTTAATCATGTCCTTCCAGCTATTTTTAGGTCCACCTCTTGGCCTCTTGCCAATCGGATTCCAAATTATTGATTGTAGCCCTTATCTTTTTAGTGTTTTCCCTTGGCATTGCATGTCCATATCAATTAATCCTTTTTATTTTTATAAAGTTTGTGATCCATGTCACTCCATATTCTTATCTTAGTTGTTTTTTAAACCTTATTCTCTGTTTACCTCTTTCTGGATCAACAATAGGACCACGTCATATTTTCCTCAACATCTTATGCTTGAATGTAAACAAACCTTATTCTATTTAAGAGTAATTGGACATAGTTTTATATTTATTTGCTTTGAGAATAATTTGGATATAAAATATTTTAGAAGGGGTATAGCATATTTTAGTATGTGTTTTCCATGTTTTGTATTTTGCTACAAATGTTCATGTTCCAGTCTTCTCTTTAGTTTAAAGTTACTCCTAAGTGTTTGAAATATTTTCAAATGTGTATTTGTTGACTTCAAGTGACCTTGTATCACAGCCTTTAACTAGGAGTGGGGGGCGTATAGGGCTAAGATCCCCAACTTTTACTTTAACCCCCTGCAATAATTCATATTTACATTTATCACTTTCCGTTCCAACAAGTTCTACATCTAGTGATAAAACATTTACAGTAATGTGCCGAATAAATAATTATATTAGGTCAACTATGTTACCTAATAAATTAATTCTCTAAGAAATATATTTATTGAAAGAGATTTATAAAATGTTCTAATTAAAGAAGACTTAATAAAGATATGCTAATACTGAGCTGAGGCTTAGACTGTAACAATTACTATTGTATTATTATAATATTACCCATATAAAATATTTAACTTAAATTTTAAAGAAATTAAACTAAAACCTTTTAATTTGTAACTAAAGTAATGTATTTTAGTAATTTAATAACCATAATAATAATACTGCCAAGAGTTCTAATTCGGCAATCGAGTAGTTTAGTTCCACGGAGTTCAGGGTCCGACGAGTTGGAACAGCTCGGCTCTCCACCCGAGTTTACTAACGTCGGTTTGCAAATAAAACACCTGGTCGAACAGTGGGTATGAGAGATATTGTTCGGTGAACGATTGCTTCACGCAGTGGAATATTTTAACTCCTCTTCTACAAAATTTCAAGGCGCACCCTGCTTAATTAGGCTGATCAAAGGAGAGATTAAGGTTAGCGAATTTTCGATTGAAATTGCAGAACCCAATGAACAATTGCAGTTCTTTTCTGTTACATACCCTAGAAAAACTGCAGATGGCCCGGAGCTTTTCAGGGTCCATGGACATTTCGGACAAATTAATAAAATGGCCAAGAAACTTGATCTGCTGTTTGACGAGTTTGCACTTAGCAAGCTTCAGCGCCATGCCTGATACGGTGATTATTCGGAATAGAATACGGAGACGTTGGAGGTGCTCATCAAAACTAGACGATGATACTACAGAAGATCACCGACGTATATGTGTAGATCATTCATCTTATATTATGTTCGTAGTCTGGAAATGATACATTAAGAGCGGCTCCGAGGGCGTGACTGAACGCGGTATTGGAGATGTTTAAACCAAACGGGACGACAACAAATTGATACGTCCACCCGTCCTCGAAAAATTCGGTACGTATGCGAACTTCCTGATGTAAAGGCACTTGCCAGTATCCAGAAGTTTAGTCCACCACTGATTGAATATAATAAATAGCCGCAATGTAACGCGCCAGAATGGTGTGTAGCTTGTTGATGGTGTAACTGTATAAGCATGTTAACTATGACACTAATACTAAACTATAACGTTAAGTGCGATGAAGTCGCCACATAGGAACACAATAATAAGTTGGCAAATGTACCTACTTGAAAAATTACCGTGATGCAGTACTTATTGTGAATGAAAGAACATGGAACAATAGTAGAAAAAACTGTTAACTAATTTATCATTCATAACGATGAACGAAAACACATATTTACATCAATAGATATGATGAAAATACACAGCAAGAAACAAATGTGTTAATGAAAAATAAATTTGCACAGCGACACTGCGGTCGACAGGACTGAAGGCTGAACCCACTAACTTAATAACCAATAACCATAACGCGTAATTAAATGTAAGTGGTGTTATGCACCACATCAAATACACTCCCATTACGCGTGTCCACCACTCTCCATAACGAGATACGTAATAATACGTATACGGGACTTATAAACAGATATTATGTACGTAACAACCTATAATTCATGTTACGAGCGCGAACTCCTATCACCGCGGGTTGCAGCTTAGGCTGGGGCTATACACGGCGAATATCGCTATCGTTGAAAACCCATATGTTTAAATCATGCCGGCTATACGATATCGCCGCGAATTAAATCACCGCGATATTCGTTGCCGGGTGACGATTTTTTTCAAAATCGCACAATCCATAAAACCGCGTGACGGTCAATTTCCATTGCTTTTAATGGTAGCGGCTATACAGGTATTTTGGTAAAGCGAATTTCGCGTCGATTTTTATTACCATACGGTATTTTGATACAATATTATAGTACTTATATAATATGATATTATTGTAAAATTGTAAATATCGTATTGTACTATTAAACATATTATTATATTATTATTAGTTTTCATCGGGTACGGAAAAGGTATAATATACCTACTTATTTAAAACTGAATTATTATTGTCTCGAGTGTCTTACCGTCACATGGCTAATTTTGACAACGAGAGACTCATTATGGAAATTCATATGAAGCCGTCTATTCGGGACATTTCAAGTAAATAGTACAAAGAAAGGGATAGAAAAATTCAAGACTGACAAGCTGTAGTGTTGCTTTGAATGATAATTGGGATATAATAAGTGAAACTGAAAAAGATAACTTTGGTGAGTACCTAAATATAAACCTTATAATGATATCAATAATCGGAACATTTTTACTAGGTATCCCAAATGTTGACGAAGGACAAAAAAAACCACATAATTTTAAAATCGTTAATCAATACATTCATTCTCTTCAATCAGAATCTAAAGATATAAAATTAATGCTTATAAAAAATGAATAATATAAAACATTCCTAGAGTTACCATCGGTAACGAGGTATCTGCATGCTGATGATACTTTTTTCTTACGCTATTTGTACGCATAGGGCATAGGCGCATAGCACTGCACTTATTATTTTTTACCGATAATACTATAGAAGAATTTTTTCAAATAGGTACTAAGATTTGAAACAGGTAAATATACAGTAAAATTACCACTATATATATTATATACACATTAATTACTAACTAAATCTACAAAAACTAATAGTCAGGACTTCTATTATTATATATAGGTATACAAATTATAATAAATAGTGTATTAACTACTAAATTCTGAGCGAAGCTAAGTTAAAAGTTATAAATTCAAGTAACTGAGTTCTTAATAATTGATAAAAAAAAATTTGAAAATGTGGTGAAATCATGGAGGGAGCATTTGGGTGTAATAACCCGTTACTGGGTCCCGTGATTTATTTTTATTACAACTGGCAAACTTCATTCATGTACTTATTTTATATTTAGCCATACATATTAATATTTAATATTTATAGATAGATAGGTGTAGGTGCTAACAAACATAGAAATATTGTATAGAATTAATAAAGAAAAAACTCGAATACACAGGTAGACCGCAATCTACTGTAGAGCGCATACGACATGATAGCCTCGTAAAAGTATCAAGTTCCAAGAATATTTTTGAATTCAAACAAAATAACTAAAATAATTATTCATTATATATTTTTTTAATGTGTCTTATTATTTTAAACATTTAGATTTTCAATAAGAATTTCTTATAGTTTGTATTTTCACAAATCCTGTATGGCTGTATAGCTATTTGATAATTTTAGGTTCAAATTGAAACGCTTGTAAAAATATAGTAAATCGCTATAATAACAATTTATATGGATCTTGCATTAAACAAAATGTTCAAGATAAATGACCTAGCTTAAAAATGACTCTTCTTAAAATTTTTTTCAAAATATTATGTATAACATTATTTTTTTTCGAGTAAAAAACTTGAAAATGTATCACAAGGTTTTTCATAACTTATAAGTCATAAGTGTTTCTTACAAAAATTTAAAAAAAAATTCATTATTAATCCAGATTAAATTGTATACGACTGTTAAAAATCAAATTTCGATCCATTTGGAATGTATAAGAAAAATCACAAGAGAATTTGATACCAGTGGTTTTTAAGGAGTTATAAAATATAGGCAATTTTCAAAGTGATACCTGTGAGGAGTATCAATTTTCGGAGCTCTCCCTGTACATGCACACACACGTCAACTCTATAATGCACTACAAAAGTTTTATTATTTTTTTTTTTTAAATATTAAAATTTTAACAATCGTATTACCTAACTTATTCATCATATAATATGTCTGAAAATATGTTTGAATCTTTCATACAAATTACATAATAATGACTTTTTACATTTATATACAAATTTTTTTACTTCCATTTTATTAATATTTTAAAATTCTTAAAATTTAAAAATCTATTCTTTAAGGATTAGATCATCGTTTAACTTTATGCCCTTAGGCGTTTATAGTTTAAAAAAAATAATAAAAATAAATATTGTGTATTTTTTTATTGCACTATTTATTAAACAATTAGTAAATAAATAATTTTTTTATTTCCATTTGTACGTTCTTAAATATTAAACAATGTTCGTTTAAAATAAATATTATTTTCATAATTAATAATCAATAATTTTCTAGTAATACTCAGCTACGAATTACAAATTCATTTTTGAGGTATATTATGACTTATGAATGTTATGACATGAAGACTAATCTGAAATCTTACTGATTAGCTTAGTATAACATATTAATATTTTATATAAGCTAGTCTAAGTTTCTTCCTTTATAACTTTAGGTTAATGACTATAGCGATAATAAAACCAGAAACATTCAAATTTAGTGTTTTAGATAAAACTCTAGTCTATTATATGGTAGGTATGACAGCTTACGAGGTACGTTTTGTCTATATTAAAGAATAATAATATACCATATGTATACCTATTAAAGCTGGTTATCACTTATCATTAATAATTAAAACTGTACATATTATATAATACACTTTTTGTCAAATGTCAATAGTGTACTCACTTATGTAAATTTTAAAAAGATAGATGAAATTACTATTTTTAATTTTTGTTCGGAAAATGTATTTATGTTCCCCATACTTATTTTTCCTGTTTCCGATAAACTTACAATTTAAAATTGGAGGGATCGATTGGTTGTTTTACAATTACAGCTGTACTGGTAGAATCGACGAACTGGACAGCTGACAAAAAACGTCATCGATGGTTTACTATAACATTCTAATATCCAAAGCTATGTACCTATAAAATAAACCAGATGGCATTCGCTGATAGACAAAAAATGGTTGATAAGGCTGTACAACGATTATAAAGAAAGTGTTCTTGTGTTCATTATAATTGTGTCTCTTTGGCGTTGACAACAACAGAAATCGATTTTAATCATCTACTGGTTAATTTTCTTTAAAACTAACAATTAAAAGAGATTTGTTTCATATAGATGAATTTGTGTATTAAGGTTATTGATTAAAGAAAGATTAGACTTGACTGCAATGTAGCCTGTATAGGTATCACTATTTTGATAGGCAGACTATTTTTGAAGGGGGTATAGGGTTTAGCCATTTTTTTCACGATTAGGTTTTTGTTGGATATTTTTCCTATTTCCTGGCTTTTGCATAAGGGGAGTTGCCTTAAGTTTTTATAAGGTTCACTATACAATTCTGGATTTGTAAATTTTATAAAATACGCTCACACATACATCTAATTACCCCTTAAATGCCACTAATTTTGAGAAGATTGAAATGTATAGATTTTTCCTTTAACTTTTACTTTAAAATCTATCTCTTATCTTTGTGCCAATTTTCACGTTTCTTATAAAGAACCTCATAATTTTAAAGATCAGTCAGTCAGTAAGTAACAAAAATTCAAACTTTGAAGTGCTCTAATTTTGAAAATGCTTAATATTATGGGCTCAAATTTGTACAATATCTTAGGCTCTTTAAGCTTAATCTCTGTTTCAAGTTTCAAAGGTTAATCTTAAGAGGAATTAGAGATATAATGGTTCGAAAATTGGGCAAAAGTGGCAAAACCTTTCGTGTAAGAATACACTAGTATGGAACTAGTGGCTGGCCGATTACCGCGAGCATAGTTAAAAATTTATTTTTATTTATAAAATATTTATTATCATACCTATAATATAGTGTATTGCTATTTCTACTGTTCATTTATTATCTTTGTCCTTTTAAACAATCCTCGACCTACCTAGTTCTTACCAACGTTTTTCAGGGGGGTTCTTGAAAAATCTCAAAATTGACAAAAATATTTAAAAAAACAGAATATTCAGGATACAATACGTTCGTGTGTTAAAAATAGGAATAACAATGACAAACTTGTCTGAGCACAAAATTATTGGTAGCTATTAAATGTTGATATAAATTTTGTTAGGGGTGCATTTCGGCAAAATTATTTCGGCCTAGTGGTATGTAAAAAATCTTTATTTCAGGTATTACTGGGACTCCGAATGTTGTCGTTCCAGTAAACGAGGGGCAACGTCGCTTCGATGTTACCTTCGTCCTTCAAGCTTTAACCTATGCACAAATAAAACGACAGCTAGAAATAATATGACTTTCAGATACTGACTTAAATTTAAATGGATCATTAATGATCCTTTAATCATGAGAAGAATGCGCAACATTAAGGCTGTAAAACTTAAGATTCTGTAATGATATGCTCACACATCATTGTAACAATTATTTAAAATATAACAAATAAATAAATAACGGCCAGACTGTCACACGTAGAAATCGGAAATCCCCAGACCCCAATAAATCATTGTCACAGACAAAATAGTCAAATTAAGAAATCGACACGTACCTATGTTTGCAACTGTAGAGCGTAGGGCATGTGGCTTTCTTACATGCCGCCGGAGAAAAGGTATGGTAAAAAAGGTCCTTGTCGCGGAAGAGAAATCGGATGTACAAAACAACCTTTCGATGAAGCCGCCTATCACTCTCTGGTCGGCACAACCGGATCGTCCCTTCGGCAGTGCATGAGCACCTCTCTCCAATTCAACAACCTCTCACGAGTGCAGGCACACCACCAAACAGATTAACAACCTCTCTATACCGAATTCTACGAGCGACAACTGGAGTCCTTTTGACGAGCAATAATCAGTGTTTCTTTATTTTTATTCGAGTATTTTAAATAACTAATTTGTGTCACCTAAAACTCCTACTGCATAACCCAGAGACAGCTGCGACTCAGTTAAGACATATTATAATAATAAAGTATAGTATTATTGACTGCATTATATTAAATTATATGCGTATACCATTTACATTTATATTGGACAGTGTATTTGATCAAATTCTCGAATACACGACCTCGAGAGCCCTCCGACGATCAGGAGGAAGGTAATAGCGTAAATTTAGATTATTTTAAACATTAGTATCGGCAGGCGTCGTATTAATATTTAAGGTGATTCTCCATATTATTTTATTCTTTAATAATTTTACTTTTATTCTATTTTTTGCGTTATTACAATTCTGTTTTGGACTTTAATGTATGTGTTACTCATTAGTCATTGTGTAAGAAAATCAGACAATAACTCTGTACTCCAATGCAAGAGTGATCTTATACTAGAGTTTTAGAGTATAAAAGGGAATTTGTGGCATCAAAGTTTGAAAAGTGTCTTCTAATAAAGATGAGAACACGTAGCTCTTTATCAGCGACAAAGTCAATATGAGGATGAAAGTCTAGTGATGGTCGATGAAATATAAATAAATCCGAGATTTTTTACTTGGTTAATGGGTTTAAATTGTTGTTTGTTTAAACAATAATCAAATTCAAGGATTCTCCGAGGACGATAGGAAGTCATAACTTTATTTACTTGTGTTCAGTGATAATCCAAAAATGTTGCATAAATTTGTAAATGTATCGAAGACATTTTGGAGGATAACAAAATCCTCTATAGCTGATATATAACAGAAAATCTTTGCATCATCTGCAAAGGGCAATTCCCGATACGATTATATTGAAGACTGTACCAATTGATGAAGATGTTAAATAATAAGGGACCTAAATGGCTATACCTCGTGGTACGCCAGGTGGCACCCGGTATTGTTTTGATGTTACACCAAAGAGGTTAATAAATTGACTGAGATCGAACAATTATGAGGTAAGTCAGCATAAGAGTGGCTTATCGACGGCAAGTCTATCAGAAGTATAAATTAAACTATCATGGTCAATCTAGTCAAACGTTTTTATTTAAAATTAGTTATCAAAAAAAAAAATAATAATATTACTAGGAAAATGTCATCATATAAGAAAGTGTACTTAAGTTAAATTTAAAATGTATTATGAAAAAATAGTAGCTTTATAAAAAAATGGTGGGTAAGTATAGGTGAAGCTTTTTTGTATATTAGATGTTGTGTGGGTCACTGAAATGGATGCATTAAATTTTAATTCAATGATTATTGA